>NC_089582.1:44447705-44687705 GCF_019320115.1 Miscanthus floridulus
GTGGCAAGAGTGGAATTGACATCAAACATACCGAGCATGACTTCTGGTTCCACAAGTGTCGTCTCTATAGACACATGATTAACCTTTCCTATGTTGGGTGCTGACTTCTTATAACTATTCTATCTCTATGGGGTCTGCTGGTTTGGCTTCTCAGGGCAGTTATATGATAGGTGACCCTCTTTTCCACAACAGAAACACTTGTTGGGAGTGCTAGGGGCACTGGTCTTCATGGGAGTGTTGTTAGGTGCTCCTTGTTGTGGTGTCTGCTAGCCATTCTAATGCTGAGGGCGTTGATTGCCATTCTGCTACTGGTACGGTGGACGCTGCTAGTTCGGGTTGTGATTCCACTGATTAGGTGGCCCTGAATACCTCTGCTAGAAGCTTTGCTGCGGATTAGTGCACGGACGAGTATTACTCCCAGAGGCCTGTCCCTGAAGCCTCCTCTTCTTAGCCTCCATCTCTTTGCGCTTATTGTCAATAAGAATAGCGCGATTCACTAGCGTCTGAAAATTGGGGATGTATTGGACATAAGCTGGAGTTGTAGACCATCATACAAACCCTTGAGAAAGTGGTGTTGCTTATCAGCATCACCAGCCACCTCATTCGGAGCATAACATGACAACTGAGCGAATTTGTCATGATACTCAGCCACAGACATAGATCCCTGTTTCAGAGCCCTGAATTCCTCCTGCTTCAGCTCTATCAATCCTTTAGGTATGTGGTAGGATATGAAATTATCATTAAATTCCTGCTAGGTGACAGGAGGAGCATTAGTGGGACGTCCATACTCAAATGCCTCCCACCAGTCTTGAGCTTCTCCCTAGAGTTGTACTAACGCGTACAACACCTTCTGCTGGTCGTCGCACTGTGTTATGTTGAGTTGCTTTTCCACTACACGAAGCCAATCATCTGCTTCTAGTGGATCAGTGGCATGTGAAAACACCAGGGGGAGACCCTTCAAGAATTCACCACACTTATCACACGGTGCCCCACCAACTGGTTGATTTTGCTGATTCTGCACCAGAGCTTGCATAAGCTATGTCTGCACTGCTAGTAGCTGCTCAATAGTAGGTGGCAGTGGTGGTGGTGGATGTTGGGGAACACATCCATGACCTTGGCCTCTTCCTCTTCCAGACATCTGACATCCAACACAATATTCAAAATTTAGAGATTTCCAAGTTATAGACATTTACAGAGATATAGAATATATTCTGAAAATTTTCTGGACGAGTTTCCAACATCAGCAGCTTGGTAAAATAGTCATATCTTGAGTTCCAGATATCCAAAAGAGTCGTTCTTTACATGGTTGGAAAGATTAAGAAATTATCTACAACTTTTATTCAGATCATATGCCTAGATTCTGTCGTTAGGTTAATCAAAAGTAGGACACAACCGAAACAATTTCAGATTCTAGACTGCACAGAAACTTCAACTTGAAACAACTATATCTCTCAAACAAAATCAGATATAGGGATTATTCCAGAGGCATTAGAAAGATACTTAAGTCTAGTTATTCCCATAAAAATTTCATAATTTTTGAGCAAGTAGATTTAGATCGACATTGAGATAAGGGCAGACTACTAAAAAAATAGATCCGAGAGAACAAGATGTAACAAACCCAACTATTTATTTATTGACTCAAACTTTAATACTCTTAACTATGGAACTTGCGGACATGCCCACAAAGTTTCAGCACTCATTACAAAAATTCAATTCACACATAAACATAATAATAAATCAACTAGGCACACCAAAGTTCACACCACACTTAGACTCGACTCGACTCAACTTGACCCGTGCTACTAACGTCTTTATTATATAATGGACTCTAAACTCCTATGGTGACGAACTATGGGTAGCTTCTCATAGATCTTGGGCATCTTGAGCTGGGTTCTATACTCATCAAGTTGCCTTGCAACTCGTTTGCGAGCCTTCTTTTCCTTTTTCCAATTCTTCCTTAAGGACTTCATTCTTCGAGAGTATCTCCCTAGCAAAATGGACCATCGCCTTTGTAGTCGTATCAAGACCTTGAGGCTCCATCATCTCCCATCCTTCTTTTTCAGGGTCACAATGAGGAAGGAACCTGTGGGGGATATGATCCCCGGTATCCACAAGACAAGACATGGGCCACACCATCAGAGGTGGCCCAACCCACAAGATCAAGGCTTGCGGCGTACGACACTGCTCGGCGTGCACCGCAAGGCTACAATAAGATATTGTATAATACCAAATAGGATACTTTCCTTGTAACCCTACCCCTCCAGAGCATATAAGGAGGGGCAGGGGTCTTCTAGTCAACATCCCCATATGGATCCTAGGCCTAGCCTAAGGCATCTGATGACACGCAAGATCATACGATCGCTAATACAAACCAACAGACCACAGGAGTAGGGTATTACATCGCGCTGATGGCCCAAACCTGTCTAACTCTTATGTCTCTGTTGCCTTCTTGTTCTTGATTACACGCATCTATTCCGATCAATCTACCTTCGTGGGATACCCCTTGGAGGACTGCCAACGATATTCTATCGGCAGAACCTGAATGGATCTTCCTTCATTTTCTCAAATCGTCGAGCACGGTATATCATACAAGCTTCATAGGCTGCATCCTCATACTTTCCTCCATAGTGGCATGACTCACAAGGTGAGTGTGACTGGTTTCCACCCTATGAGCCTTCCTAGCTTCATCCCAAGCAGTGACAAACAAGTCTGTCTTTCAGTATGTAGCTTCATGGGGGTGCCGGTACTCGGTGCAACGATATTGCATAGCGGGACACAAGTCAGAGTAGTAGTATACAAGCACTATCATGAGTAGGGAATGGAAGTAGGTCATGTCATCTCCATGCTTGAAATAGAACTCCTTGGTCCACCCCCACACCTAGGGGGTGATTTCCTTTAGTAAAGCATGGTCCTCTATAGCTAATGCGGGCGGTCTTGTTGGAACGAGGCATCTACAGAATGAGATTTAGTTAGAATAGAAGCAAAAAAATCATAAGAGAGTGAGGCAAAAGAAGCATAAAATTTAGCAAATAACAAGAGTGAGATGGAAAGCATGAAATGAGTAAGGCAAAAGAGGCTAGAACGACCATTGCTAACTAGGCTTGCGTCCTGTGACACCCCTGGTGTTACGATCTTGTTTAGCACCGAGATTTAGGCCTAAGAAAAATTTCCAAAAACAAGTTTCTCGGATTTTGATTTAAAACAAACTTGAAGTGATAAGTGAATCCTGTGTGACTCACTTTTGTGGACTCAAATAAATGTCCAAGTTAAATTATTCAGTGCGTAAAGATATTTAGGAATGTTTGACAACAATTCTAGCAAATAAGTAGCGGATGGTTTGTTCTATGGGATTAAGCGTGAACAACAATTTTTATAAACCAAATAAAATATAGCTTGTAATTCATACTTAGATAAAAGTTTGAAGTGTAAGTTTAGTAGATAAAAAGGCAACTTTTGTATGGGCAAGTAAAAGTTGCCCAATAGTACATTTGATAGCTCAAAAATCGAATCCAAGATTTAAACTAGACATTTCGTGAATCGGCAGGAAATTGAAATTATAGTTAGGATGCTATTTTTGGCGATTTATATTAAGAAAAATAGTTAAAGGGTGCGTAAGTGTTTTACCCCTATGGGTTAGTATGAGGTACGGACTTATGCATGAGATGCTCATTGGCTAAAAGTAATGACGTTAGACATTTTAAAATTGTAGCAACGAGTGTTCCCGGAGGTTGAGTCCTAATTGAACCCTTTTCATTCTAAGTCAGAAAAGAGTGTTAGACAATGCTATTTTGGCGTTTGAATTCTAACAAAATTTCCTAAATCCTAGTTTCGTGTTTTGGTACGATTTGTTGCATCATAGTGTGTACTTGAGCATGGTGTCGGTGGTAGTTGTGTTGGATGTCCTGTGGTCCTCTTAAAAATTGTTCAAAGTACGTTGAAATGCGTTGTAGCTATGCCATTGGAGCTCTGTTCATGTACTATCGTTCAGCGTGACAAACCTACCTTGATGTCACTCTAACTTCATTTTCGATTATCCTCTAGTCGTAAGAATTTCTTTGCTAGCTAGTTGTTAGTGCCGACTTGAATTCGCAAAACCGGTTGAGCCTTCGTCGCATTAGTAAGTTGTTTTCGGTTCACTTTAAAAAGCATGGGTGACGTCATTCCAGACTCTCAGCCACTGGCTGCCCGCCCGGCCAGCCCTAGTCGCTGCCACTGCTGTTCTGCTGCCGCTCTATGCTATGACCAGCCCTGGCCGCTATCACTACCTCGCTCTATGCTGTGCTCCTACCGTCTCACATCACGTCCTGGCCCCTGCACCGCTGCGATGCTGTCGGCCGCCCGATGCCATTACCGCATGCACTTGGGGATGCCCCTCCCTGCACAGCGCTATCGCTGCCTTAATGGCACTACGCGTGCATGATCTCCCTAGCCACGAATTCCATAGCGCCAGCACTTGTGCCACCACTGTCACTCTCCCACGGCCAGCCTCTGTTGTCCCATCGCGCTAATGTCTTTGTCGCAGGGCCGTTGTTTGCCTTGCATTGTTTGCTGCCTCGGTCCTACACATCAGTTTGATGCACGAATGCTGTTCCACTGCCGCGGCCGCGCCCGTCGCGATGTCGGCTCCATTCATGCTATATGTGATATAACATTGGATGCTTGGCATTGTGGACACGTGCCGATGCCCTTCTTAGCTGCTGCTCGGCCATTACCACGCTTAGACGCCCAGCTCGACACAAGCACCCTTTGAGTTCAATAATAGAGCTACCTCCGTCTTCTAATTTTGCACAGCTCGGGCAATTATAATTCAATTCCTTGCACCTACGTCTCGCCAGGGAAGTTACCTAGCCGCACCACTAACATCAAGCAGCAGGCATACACCATAGAGGGCAAAGTTTGGAGTTTCCCCGTCGCTGGTTTCTGGCTGGAGCTCTGGTCAGTTGAGGGGTGAGCTCCAATCCTTGGGATTAGCTCAAATCCTTGCACCTGTTGACTTCTCTAGAGTCCCAATGCCGATGCTTCCCTAGGTTTGGTCAGCGACCTCTCCATCGATGACGTGACATGGTGGTGCCAAGCCAGAGCACGCGGAGCCTGTCGGCTCACACATGGCCGGCTCTGCTCGGTCTCCCCCCGCCTCAACTAACACCCTACGTGTGTCCATGGTAACTCCCTGATGCTTCCTTGCCTTTCATTTGGTACATCTATAGCCCTGGTTCACTAGAGCGTCCACGCCACTACCTTGGACCGGACGACCATGGCCGCCGCCATGGCAAACCGTGCCGCAATGTGCCGTGCCCCGTGCTCCACCCCTTTTGTGTGCGCTCGTAGGTGGGATAGGCCGTCAGTTCTTGTGCAGCCACTAACGTGCCTTCCCTGGCCGAGCTTAGCCGCCGAGCAGCCGCCGCACACCGGCATGCTCTGCTATGGTGCTTGCGAGGACTGGGGAATGGAGAAGCCAAATACTTCTAGGGTGCTTGATACAAATTGGATGACTCATATAAATAGTGCTCTGGATCTCGTGTTGGTTTTCACAATACTATAGGGTCTCTTATGCAAAACGTGCCCGTGCCCTAGGCCTCCCCTCCAGGGCCGGCCTGTTCCCACACGTGGGCTAGGGGCCCACTCGTGCCGGATCGGTTTCCCATCAGATTGGGCCGTCTTGGGCCAAAATGGCCTGCAGAGATTTTCCTTTTTCTCATTCTTATTAATTCCTTTAAATCGGCTAAAAATTGTAAATTCCATAGTAAATCAAATAAAAATCATAAAATCACAAATCCAATTTTGCTGAACTCTACACAGATTGTAATACACAGTGAACACATAAAATCATATGCTTTAGTACAAAATAATTGTCTTAAAACTTAATCTAGCATTTGTTGTAATTAATTAAATTAGTTCCTTTAGTCCAAATGCTATGAAATTTTTATGGTAGGTTCATCATATGATTAGGTGTCCACTGTAATTTTTGCAGCTACAGAGAAATTAAATTGCTAGGTTAACTATTGAGCCCTAGTTTGAATATATAGTAAATCAAATAAATAAAATAAAGAAACACCTTGGAATTGTAAAACTAAAACACTTGTTGGGAAATGACACCTTTCTCGATGATGTTGATACATAGGCTAGCATGTTAGAGCTATCTCGTTAGCTTGTGAGGCATGATCGGATTTCTAAGCGTTTCGGCTGTCGTTGATTATTTACATCTATGCATTTGCATCAATACATATCATTATAGGAACGATGGTGGATCGATTGTATCAACTGGAGTAGCTGAAAAGATGGTGCCAAGGATCATGTCATGGAGATGGAATGCTAACTTTTGGTTATATTTTATCCAGGCAAGCTCCGGTGCATAACCCCTACTTTTCTGCACTTTAAATTATATTTGTGCATTAAGTTTTAAGGAGTTGAATGAAACCCACTTGCATATATATATATATATATATATATATATATATATATATATATATATATATATATATATATATATATATATATATATATATATATATATATATATATATATATATATATATATATATATATTTATCCTATGAGTCTTACTAGTATGATAGGATCATGTAGATTGCTATGCTACAGGCCTCCAGTAGAAGTCAAGTGATTGCGTGTCACTCGCGAGAGATAGGAAGTATATTATTGTTGTTCCCATATTATTATCACCTGGAATATATATATATGAATGATAAATGGTGATCGGGCAGGGATATGGTATGGATATTGGTGGGTGTAAGAGGTTGTGTCCCGCGGCCAACGGGGCATAGCTTGGTTACACTATTTTCCCTGTTTGTATCGGTTAAGGACCGACCGTTGCATTGGGTTCTATGCAGGTCACAGACTTATTATCCTGAACACATACTTGTGTATGGGCGTAGGGAAGACTTGTTACTCTCTTGTCATGGGTTTCGGCTCTTTTCGGACCGACTTTCAGGGTGATTTTTTGGTGTAGGTCCTAGCACCGCACTGAGTCTGGGACTCAGGGGCGGGGGCTTGGTGTTCAAATTTGGACAGGGACCTAGACCCTGTGATAGGAGGGTAGTGGGCTGGTCCTGCTTGTGCATGGGGTATAAGTAGGGCATGTGTTTTGGGGTACCTAGCTGGGCACATTGATTCATGAATCGTCGGGCGATCCGGTACGACTTGTCTACAGTCTAGCAACGTAGTAAGAACTGGAAGATGAAAGATGGTAAAATGATTCTGATTGCTTACCACCTGCTTGAAAGTAGCACATATGCTTACATAGAATGGTTAGTTAATGAACCAATGTTGACTGCTAATAAAATGGAATATAAGGACGCACTTTTAGTAATGCTCCTGTAGATGCAATAAACCCATAAGCTAGATAGCCTTGCATATCCTTGGAGTCTTTCTTTTCTCCTGTCGGGTAAGTCTTGCTGAGTACAATTGAGTACTTAGGGTTTTATTTTCCCCTGTTGCAGGTGACAGGTGGATGCTAGAGCTGATTCTTGTGTGTGGATTCCTCCTGGTGAGCTCGGAGAGGGTTCCTTTATGCTGTGATCATAGTTTTTATTCATAACTCTCACTAAATGTTTTTATAAATGGAAGTTTTATAATTTGTTGTCATAGTTTATATATTAATGTTTCATCATGTCATGGATAGATATTTATTTCTGTTGTAATTCTGATCACATGTTTATATTCTGCTGTTAACTTAAATTATTCATAACTCTAATAACATGTTCATATTCCGCTATCATAAATAATAAATATTATACTTTGATGTTGCATGGAAAGTGATGTAAGAAATGGCTAAAATGTTATAATCTTTATTCTCTCATTTGTGATCCTGATAAAAAAATATGGATTTTTGGGTTCTCCCCTGGGGTGTGCCCAACGGAACTACGTAATTTGGTGTCCTCCTTTGAGTGCTTAGTGTCTAATGGAAGACAAGTACTCCTGGGAGGCATTAGATTAGGTGGTTCTACCACACGTCCTACAGTCAACACGACTCTGATACCAATTTGTCACACTTGATTTTAAGGATAAAATGGAATGCATAATCTTATGTGCGCCTAGAGATCAGTCACACACATAAGCTAACAAATTATAGATAGTACCATCACAAGTGTTTATTACATCACGTATAATAAGATAGAGTCTTCACATAAATGTAGCGGAAGTATAAAGAAAAATCTCTCACGAAAGCTCCATAACACAGGGACGTCAACTGGTTGACCACAAGTCTAGTAATTCTCAGGAAAGTCATCATCACCATAGCCATCTGTTACCCATCTAGGATTTTTATCCAAATAATAAAAATAAACAAGCGTAAGTACGTGTCGTACTCAACAAGTGTAACATGGGGTTCATGAGGCTCAAAAGGCTTGACACAGGTTTAACAGCATTTATCTTTTAGTTGTCATAATTTTAGCATAACAGTAGCAACAAGTTGTCATAATCCCAATTGAAACACATGATTAATGTAAATAGGAATAATGAATAGCATAAACGAATAATTAATAGTGATAATCTATTCCATAAGGGTTCCAAGGCCGCTCGTGTCCATGGGCACGGCTGATATACCAGTTTTACACTCTGTAGAGGTTGTACACTTTCACTATGAGTCATGATACCCATATGCCCGGGTTAATTACTCCCAAAATACTTCCAAGGTGAGCAGGCAGGGTTCACTATTAAGCCTTTCAAATGTTCGTCTAACAAGTTAGGGCCATTACATTCACCCGGCAAACAGATGTAGAGCCCCCCTTCCCGATGGCACAATGACGCGCAACCTATATACAAGGGGACAGAGATCACACTAAACCTGATTTGTCAAGCCATTCTTACGCCAATAAAGGTAACCTCTAACAAGCTAGAAAAGGTCCTCATACTGAGCTAAAGCTAGAGCCATGTGGTCCTCATAGTTGTACTATAAGTCCCGAATGATCACTTACATATAAGTCCTTAGGGAGAGGAATCTGAAGCATTTAGAAAGTAGCTAAACACTCCAGCCACCTATTTCCAAGTTGCTAAAAAGTCATGTTTTAATGTTTATTGCATATACCATTAGTCAAGTTATAAGATCATGGTTTAGTTGAGCACTAGCAAAGCTACCCAATGCATATCCCATAGGAGATAAGGTATAAGTTCAATTCTAGGGAATCCCTATCAAGGTGACACAGGCAACATGAACTAAATGTATTAAAGTTGATAGGAAACAAGGATAATCCCATGCTATACTTGCCTTGAATAAAGTGTTCCTGCTGATCCTGCTCCTCAAAGTAGTACTCTTGATCACCCATGAATTGCTCACCATCTATACTCGATAATCACAGCAACATACAAGCATCCAGAAGCAATCATGCATAGCAAACAATGACTATATATTAGAACAGTACACCAACAATATAAAATTAAGATGAAAAGTTTGTAAAACGAATCTACGTCTCGCTATGAACACACAGACGCGAAGATCACAAAAATCGGAGCTAAAACGAAGAAGTCATGAATTAAACAAGATTTCCTTTATTAAAATAATAGATTAAATCTAACCTCAAATTTTAAAAGTTAAAAACATAACTAACAGTAGTATGAACATGTAGATTATGTAATTACGAATCTAACGCAACTTGAACGGATCAAATCGAAGTTAAAACGAAGATTTTAGGGCTAAAACAAGCTTAGTGGTAAAACTGTAAATAGCTGAAAGCGTATTTTGGATCTAAACGAAGAAACTACGTTGTCAAAAGAAGAAAACGTATTTTTGGAATACGTTTTGGACCGCGGATTAAATCATAGAATCTTGCGGGGCTCTTTTGCAAATTTCTCGGTCAAATCGGTATTACGTGATCTGAGCCATTGGATCGATGATGGATGGTTCAGAATAGATGGGAGCGAGGAAAGGCTGCCGACAGCGAACTAGCAGCGGCGCCATGGCCAGTGATGAGCGGCACACTTAGAACATGGCATATAGACCATGGGGAAGCAAACCGAGGGCACCGGGAGAAAGAGAAAGGGAGGGCAAACTCGCCAAGGCGGTTTATCGTGGTGCGGAGCGAACGAAGACAGCGTGGCGCTCCGCGAGGCAGACGGCTCGACCGTGGCGCTAGGGTTTCACGGCGGCGCGGCTTGAGCGAAGGCGGCTGCTGTTCTAGAATGGAATAGGGAGGCGGCACGGTGTGGCCATTATTTATGGTGGGGAAATACTTAGAGCACACGCCAAGAACCGAGGCGTGGCGGCGGCAGAGTCGGGCAGCGGTAGAGTCTGGTGCGGACTCGTCTCGGGGAGGAAGAAGGCGCCGCTGATGCGTGGGGCCAGGCTGTTAGTGACACACACGGGGGAGAGGGGAACAGCGCGAGCGTGGCTGCTGCTTGGCCGGCCTACGAGATGGGCCGCGAGGAAAGCAGGCCACGCAGAAGGAAAACTAGTGCTGGGCCGCTACGACTGAGGGGAAACCATTCCAGTGGGTGATTGGGCCGCGAGGAGAAGGCAAGGCCGAGCTGGGCCAAAAGAAGAAGAAGAAGGAAGAATTCTCTTCTTTTTTTCAAATCCAAATTCTAACCAAATTCAATTTCTTTTGCAAATTTTGATCAAACCCAAGCATCACAAAATAAATATGCATCAGCATGAATGCACAAACATGTATGTAGACCTTATATTTGATTTTAATTTTAACAAAGTTTTTATTTTTCTACGTTTAAATGCTCATAAAATGTATAATTAAATCATTTTCTCCTATTTTAAAATCATGTGTTACAGCTACTACAGGAGCAGGATGCCGATGAGGCGATGATGGCACTGGCCCATTGGAGCTAGAGCCACGCACGGCATCTCCATCTCCTCACGTATTTTCTTCCTGACCGGTCGCTTTCTTTGGCCGGATGGACAAAGCCAGGGACAATAGTGCAAAAAGGAGGCAGAAGGAATACAAAGGCGACGTTACGTTGACAGCGAATGCATGGGATGGGATTACTATTTGCATGCAGAGTTAAGTGGTTAATATACTTGGCCATGCAGCACGAGGCACGACGGCACGACACGAAGCACGGAAAAAAAGCCCAACACGAACCTGGCATGGCCCGATGAAACTCGGGCTCGGGATGGCCTGGCCCGCTGCTCAGGCCGTGCTTGGGCTGACCTCCAAGCCCGTGGGCCAGCACAGCCCGGCATGAGAAATGGAGGGAGGCCCGACAGTGGCCCGAGGTAGCCAGCCCATCATTAGCCCACGGCCCACGCTCGGCCGGTTGGCCCCTCCCTTCATATATAAGGGACACGCCGATGGGCGACGGCTGCCCCCTCTCCTCACAACCCTAATCAGCTAATCCATTCGACATTTCGACTCCACCCACTGACCTGCCGCGCAGCACCTACACCGCTCTCATCTTCGCCTCGCCTTCGCCACGCCGCCATCTCCTCGGCGTCCGACCTCATCGACTTTGGTGACCTTGATCTTCCTTCCGCCGCCGGCTAGCCTTTCCCTTCTCCTCCCTGATCTCCTTCCTCTCCCCCTCTCCCTTCCCCTCTCGGTGATATGTGAGTTCGTGTTCCTGTTAGTGTCATCCCTCCTCCGCCGCTTGCCGTCCTTGCTAACGGTTTGTCATCTTCTATGCGGGGGTCATCGTCTTCTCCAGCATCGGGCTCTGGTTGCACAGGTAAACCCTAACCCTAACCCTAACCCTAACATCTTCTTTCTTGACCTGATTCTATCATCTGATGTGTTTCTTGATCTACAGGTCAGGAGCCGATGCTTCCTCTTCTAGCTGTGGCGTAGAGCGAACTCGGTGGCCACCCACACCGTTGAGGAACGGGGCCGGAGCGGTCACTGCCATGGTGGATGACGATGCCGTCCTATCGGGCATGGCCCCCGAGGGTGAGGACGACGACGACCTCCGAGAGGATGCAGCTACCTTGTTCGGTGTCGATCTCGGAGCCAGCCAGGCTCCGATCGATCTGGACAGCGGCGGTGGTGAAGGGGCGACGATGGCTGGGGCTGGCTCCAACACCAACAGCTTTGTTCCATCTGTTTCTGGTAATGCAACCAGAGTTGGTAAGTGCAAATCTCCTGTCTGGGCTGACTTTGATGAGATCTATGAGGATGTGAACGGCAGTAGATTTTGCACTAAAGCTGTTTGCAAAATGTGTAAGGCTACTTTATCTGCTAGATCTGTTTCTGGAACTGGGCACTTGAACCTGATGTAGCTAGATAGGAGTTGTGTCGCTTGATTGCTAGGCTTGATCTTCCCTTAGGTATTGGTGACACTGATTCATGGGAGGAGTACATTCAACGTGCTCATAACCCTATTTTTACTACGGTCTCCCAGTAGGCCACCACTAGAGACCTAAGTAAGTTATTCACTGAACGTCGTAATATGCTTAAGAATCATATTTTGCCTGGTGCTTCATCTGTTGGTTTGACATCTGACATTTGGTCTGGTAATGCTAAGGAGGACTACATCAGTGTAGTTGCTCATTTTGTGAGTGATGACTGGGAGCTATAGAAAAAGGTAATTGGGTTGAGATTGATTGAGGTGAAGCATACTGGTCAGAACATTGCTGAAAAAATTGGTTCTGTGATTGAGGAATTTGGTTTGATTGACAAGATCTTTTCTGTTACTCTAGATAATGCTTCTTCTAATGCAAAAGCAATGGAAACTTTGACACCTTTGTTTGCAGGATACTTGGGTTCTAATCCAGCCCATACACCTTCTGATCCTAATAAAAGAACTTATCACCTTGTTCATCAACGTTGTGCTTGTTATATCATAAATTTGATTGTTAAATCTGGTTTAAAGCGGTTCAAACCTTACATAGAAGATTTTAAAACTGCTATTAACTTCTTGAATTCTTTTAATCATAGAATTGCCATATTTAAGAACTACTGCAATGCTCAAGGTTTAAGACCTAGGAAGTTTGGTTTGGATATGGATGTTAGATGAAATGCTACATACCTTATGCTTAAACACCTGCTACCATATAAGGAAGCTTTTTCTGTGTTCATTAATGCTAATTTTGGGGCTGAATTGTTAACTCCAAGGCATTGGCATATAGCTGTAAAGGTATTGGAATTCCTGGAAGTATTTTATGAATCAACTGTTGTTCTTTCTAGTGTGTACTATCCAACTAGCCCTCTTGTTTTGCATCATCTGCTTGAGATTTCTGCTCATTTGCATGAAAGTGAAAAGGATCAAAATCTGATAGTTGTTGTGTATCCGATGAAACTAAAATTTCTTAAATACTAGAAAAATATACCTCTGTTGTATTCATTTGCTTTCATTCTTGATCCAAGAGCTAAGATGAGAGGTCTGTTTAATGTCCTGGTAATTCTAAAAGAAAACCTTAGTGTTGATTATAGTTCATATTATGCTTCTGTTAAAACTGAACTTTATAAGTTGTTTGCCAAGTATGGCAGCAAGTTTGGTGTAGCTAAGAATAGAAGGGCTGCATATCCTGTAGGCCAAACTGGTAAGAGAAAACAGGTTTGGGAAAGAATATTTGGAGGCCCTAGAGCCTCTGGTGTTATTGGTCCATCCCCTACCCCAACTTTATCTGCTGCATCTGTTGGTTGTGAGCTCACAGCTTACCTGGACAGTGACAATGTCACTGCATATGAAAATGACTTTGATTTGCTTCTCTGGTGGCGTGACCACAAACTAACCTTTCCTATTTTATCTATAATGGCAAAAGATATAATGTCTGTTCTAGTGTCTACTGTGTCTTCAGAATCATGCTTCAACTTGACAGAAAGGATACTTGAAGAGCGGCGCCGACGCTGGTTGCCAGAACATGTGGAGATGCTTGCTTGCATCAAGGATTGAGAGTTGGGAGAACGAAGACTGCAGCATTCAACAGACAACCAAGAGTTGGCAAGCTACTTCGAGCATTTATATCTTGATGAAGAAATTCAGAGTGCATCTGGGCTCCTTCGGCTGGTACATCAGTGGCTTCTGCATCTACTTCTGCTGGTACTTAGTGTTCTCTGTTCTGAGAGAGTTGAGAGATGAGAGATGAGAGATGAGAGTGACTTGAGAACTTGAGATTGAGAGGAGAGATGAGAGTTGAGATAAAACTGAGAGTGACATTTGTATCTGAACTTTGAACTTATCATTATAAGAGCTGTGCTGCACTCTTTTTTTCTTTCTAGGGTTTCTCACATGGGTGAGTTTTATCTAGAAAGGTTTTTAATGAGGCAGCATTGCACACAGCTCAATTATATTTTTAAGTCTTGTTTGTGCATTGTTATTTTGTGATTGTGAGTTGTGAATCTGTTAAGATACTTCATGCTTGTGAGTTGTGACTTGTGACCGGTCAATGGTCTAGTTGTTAATTATTATCTTTGAATCCGGTCTAGTTGTGAATCTGTGATTGTGAGTTGTGATTGTGAATCTGTGATCTCTTATCCTTTATGTTTTCTGTGAAATTTGATTCCAAATTTGAAAACTAAAGTTAGAGCTGAATTTGCTGGTGTGTTTACAGAATTGCGGGCTATGGGCTGGCACGGCCCGATATTTTCGACGGGCTGGCACGGCCCGAAAATCAGCCCGCAGGCTTGTGCTTGGGCTGAATGCCAGACACAAGGCCCGTGCTGGCACGGCCCGCAGGCACGACGTGCCGTGCCGGCCCGAGAAGTTGCGGGCCGTGCCTGGCCCGTGCCCGGGCCGGGGCGTGCCGGGCCGGTCCGATGGCCATATATAGTGGTTAACTGCTAATATTAGTGAGGAGCAATAATGGCGCCACCGCCTCGCCTTCTCCAGTTCCTTGCCGTGCTGCTCTTCCTGTCGGTGGTTCTGCTGCTCCTGGCCGTCTCCGGTGTTCATGCAACTCGTCATCACCACGCAGATGTCATGGGTGGCTGAACACCGCGTAGGTACGTCATACATACGTGCGCCTCGCTCTCTAGCTCCCTATTCCGTGCTACTTTTTAATTTCGCCCAGGTGGCCGGCATCCAGGCCGTCGATCGCTTGCTCTCACCTTCAACTTTACACGAGTGTTGTTTGGATTCCGCCGCAGGCTTCGGTGGCCCGATGCTGGTCTAGGACCGTCGTCAGATTCGGCGGCGGCGGCCACGGCCACGGACGGGGACACGGCACAGGCGACGACGGCCACGGCACGGCGGGGACGCCGTTCTACCCTCGCACAGTCACCGGCCTCACGTCCTGCTGCTCGTCGTGGCACGGCCGCTCACGTCCTGCTGCTCGTCGTGGCGGCCGTCGTAGTTCTGCTGCTGCGTGTTTGATGGTCTCGTCACCCTGCATTATTTACTCGTCGGCTGTGCATATCTGTACATATCTCTCTCCACCTAGCATTCATCTGTTTTGATGACTGATATTATATATATGGATTGTTATACGTGTTGCACATCTCCACGTACACTTTATTTTACAACGATTGAAAATTGAAGCACAACATGATCTTATTTCCATAATTCACGAACGGAAAGATATATATATATATATATATATATATATATATATATATATACACACACACACACACACACAAGGGGGGCTCCTTCTAACGAGAAGCGAACTCGGAACTTAAAATTCGAATTTTAGAATTCTCGAGTTACTATTCATAGCACTATTCAAATTCAGATTTACTATTTAAATTCGCGTTCACTATTCAAATTCGGGATATGAACAGTGCCCGAGCACTCACCGGGAGTGACTCAACCACTTCACTATTCAAGGCAAGCGTCGCTTTCACGAGCAAATATTTTATGCACGCTAGATGAGCGAGCGCGCGATTAGTGAATATAAAATTGATATGTCGCTTTCGCGATTAGCTAATCTGGTGCTTAGTGAATATGCTTATGCGGAATATTTCTAAGGATCTTCTGCAGGCTGGCGAGACCAAAAGTTCAGCCGATCGTGCGTACTATGCTTATGACAGTCCTACTCGGTACTCACCGTATGCATCACTAACTTGCTTCAGAACTAGACTAACCTGGTCTACTCCCTCGCTATCCCCAGCCACGAACACATAGGACTCAGGCTCTATCATCTCCCCAGGCAGTTCCACCCAAGGGGAACACTTCTCTGCGCACACAGGGTTCTCTACAAACGCCGCTATCAGGGCTAACACGAGAACAACATACACAGAGGTTTCTCCTCTAGGGTCCCTAGCATAGAGACGTCGCCCCATATGAACGAGCTTAAAGGAAGGCAGGGATTCAAACAGAAAAAGCTTAATTCATTTTCACAGAGCAAGCTTACATACGGCTTTCCCTTTCGGGAAACCCCAAGCACTTAGCACAAACCTTAGGGATTACCTTACAAGCTCAGGATGATCACGGGGACCTCCTTTATTCTCTAATTTACAAAGTGGAGTAATACAACGGTAGTGGAGTATTACTATTCATGGTGGATGATTCTCAGAGAGCTTCTGAGATCATGTCTTCATGTGTATGTGTGTGGGTGGAGAGTTGGTGGAGTGGGTGGTGGATGAGAGTGGGTGTCTGAGGCTTTGGTGGTTGTCTTCGGCTTGAGCCTTCGATGCTGGTCTGGTATTCGATGATCCATGAATGCGCCCGGCGTCTTCTTTTATAGCACGGAGGGAGTGTCCTTCATTCTTATCGTCTGAAGGAGCGAGCCTTATCGTCAGACAAAGCCTTCGAGGCGAAGTCATCGTCTGAGGTGCCTTCGTGATTAAGGAAGCGGTCGACGTCTTCAATTATCATCCTTTACTGTTGCCTGGACAGCTGGATGGAGAATAATTGTCCTAACTACAGTAGAGTGACTATATATTCCTTTTGCGCTGTCCTCCATCGCGCACAGATAGTATCCTTCTGGATATTATCCTTCTGGATATTCTTTGGTATGGTCTTCCACGCCTGAATGATTGATGTTGCAAACATCAAATCAAGGATAGGCATGCGGTATTAACTCCATGGCATGTATTATTATCTCTTCCCCCGGATAAATTATTGATAACACCTTATCAACATAAGGATTATATTTCTTGTATAAGTATATTGATATTGAACTGAGTCTATGCTGACTCTTCAATATTTTCTTCGTGATATTGAACTGAGTCTATGCTGACTCTTCAATATTTTCTTCATTGTCCACTTCTTCCGGTTGCCATATTTCATACCAGGACAACAATTCACGATATTCTTTTCGTAATTGACATTCTTTGCCATAACTTGGCTTTATTAGTCTACCAACTTCTCTCTGTATTATGCTATATCTTTCATAGTATTCTCTCAAGAATACTTTTATTATTTTATTTTGGTACATCATATAATATTCAGAAGCAAATTTAGTATTCCCTTCTAATTCTTTTGCTTCACTGAAAATTCTCCAATTATCATGGTTCGTGTCTTTTACGAACAACTCTTCATAATTTTGCCATGAGTCTGAGTTCCATGTAGTAGGAAATTTGTATGATCCCTTTGTAATATATATATCATAGCATGCTGGTCTTATTGGTTGTGTAAATCTTGGTGGATTAGAACAAAACTTAATTTTGTATCTACCTTGAATGCATGCTAATTTCTTACAAGCTTCTTTGATAGCTATTCCAAGGTCTGATTTGAGTATTTCTTCAAATGTACCATATATATCATGAACTAATCCATGATCAATAATAGTCTGCAAGAATATATCATCTCCAATATTTCTTTGTATACTTCTGAAGTATTTTAAATTTATATCAGCCTTCAATATTAAGAATCTTTGATGAGGCTTGACAATTAATTTATCATCTAAATGAAGTAAAGGAAAAGTATTTGTATTCACAATTATTCCTAGATGTCTTTCTTTACCTTGGTATAATTTCATAAAGTATTTTTGTATATCATGAAAGGTTTTGTAATGCCTTTCAGCATATTTCTTCCAAATTAGATCTTTAATATCAAGAGTAAAGTATGACAAAGTTTGTTCAGTCTTAAAACTTAATCTAGGTATGAGAAACTCTTGGGGAATATTGTTTAAATATTTGTTTCTTTTTTTCCTCTAGAATTACTTCTTGCACTTTATCTTCTTCATATATTATTTTAGCTTCTGAGCTCTTTTTCATGTCATTTTGCTGTTTTACACATGACATGCATGCTTGTCTTAAGCATAGCCTACATGTTGCTCTTTCTACTGGATCTTCATAATATATGCAAAATACACATTTTATATTAGGATCACCTTTTTTATGATCCCACTTGTGCTCGCAATTTATTTGATCCATCATTTCTATTTTTAATCCTGCTAACTCATCAATTAAATCTAACTCTTCATCACTTGATTCTTTTTCTTCATCATATTCTATTTCATCTGTCTCTATAATTGAATATATTGATTCATCATCCATTATATCATCATCACAGACTAAAATATTTTCATTAAAAATATTTTGCATTTTTCTTTGAAATAAAGCAGGGCATTTTTTAATCCTAAGGGCATTACTAACCATTCAAAATGATCTTGAGGACATGTGAAAGCAGTCCATTCTATTGATTCTTCTGCCATTTTTACTTGCCAAAACCCAGCTTTTAAATCAAATTTTGAAAAATATTTAGTACCTTGTATTCTATTTATCCATTCTTGCTTATTTGGAATATTATAAGCTTCATCTATGGTATTATCATTTAGTCTTTTATAATTGATAACCATTCTTGACTTTCCTCTGGCTATTTCAGCATGATTTCTAACTATAAATGAAGCTGATCTATGAGGACTTCGGCTATCTCTTATAGCTCCTAATTTTAGTAATTCTTCAATATGCATCTTAAATTCTTCTATATCTTTAGGTGTTGCTTCTATAGGACTTGTCTTAATTATATGGTCAGGATTTATTATGTTAATTTTACATAATATACCATTCTTGTCCCAATGCTTCATTGGTATTTCTCCTATTATCTGAATATCTTCTAATCTTGTTACAATTTTATCTATATCCTTTTTAGATTTTATATCTCTATACCAATTTGGAGCTAATGATTGAAGGCTGATGCATTCTATGCATGAATTTGCTATATGAAATTCCTCTATATTTTCACCTAGCTCTTCATCTATATAATTATTCGTGACATTTTCATCAGATCTTTGGAGTTCTAAATTGGTCTTTCCTGAAGTAGAATTTATAGTCTTTCGTACTTCGGTTATATATGGAATATTGTCTTGGTAAGGAATAAATGTTATTCCTTGCTCATGTATGATAGTTGTTTGTAATGAGAACTGTAGAAATCTTAATCCTAATATCATATCATCATGTATCATAGATAGATCTCTTATTGTAATTTCATCCATTATATATTTTGTGTTATTTATTTGTACTTCAACATCATAAGCTAATTGATTATGAACCTTTTTTATCCCAGACATATCAGTAGATATTTCTGCTTTATCTGGATCTAGTGTATGAACTATTTCTGGACACTTTACAAAATATTTATCATGTATAATATTTTTTGTACAACCGGTGTCTACTAGTGCTAATATTTTATAAGAGATATTAGGCGTTAATTTTACTTTTACAGGTATTCTTATTCCTATAATTTCTTTAAATGGTAATCTTATTATATATTTGCTACCATAGTTTATTATGGCTTCTTTTAGTTGTAACGCTTTATTATTATTTTTATTTACCATTGCTTGATCTTTTAACTCAGTAAGACCTCCATGATTATCTTCTATCTTATTAACTTCGTTGAGTTCTATTTTACTCTTTAGCTCTTCTAATTCTGCTTCTAAGCTATTTATTCTATTCTCTAAATTTCTGACTCTACTTGTTAATAATTTATCATCTGATTCTAATTCTACTTCTTGTCTCCATTTTTGGTTATTGGTTCTTAGACATGAAGCACATGCTTGCTTTAAACATTTAATACATGTAAGTCTATTTTCTTGACTAGGGTAGAATATACAAAAAGTACATTTTATATTATAATCACCTCTTCCTTTTATCCAATCATGTTCACAGTCTTCTTGATTCATTAATTCTATTTTTGTTTCTTTTGAACTATTAATATCTTCAGATATTATATCTAACCCTTCCATAGCATTATCAAGATTGAGTAACTCTTCATCATCTAAAGAGTCTATAAAATCTTGGTAACTCTCTGCTATTATTTTCTTCTTCTTCATAACTTTCTAATAGAAACTTATTATTAATCTCCCATTGCTCATCTTCACTGGATAATGTATTCAATATTATTTGTCTGCACAACTTCTTTAACTTCATGACTCTCTTTGTCTTTAGTTTTTAACTCATCTTCCTGTTTCTTTATCACAACAGGTGTTGTAAAATATTTATTCTTTAGTTCTCAATCTTTCTTGATATTATCGAGTCTACATATTTCTCGTCTAAAGAATAATTCTTTTTCTCTTATGACAGACCATTTGCATGTCATAGAGGTTTTATATTCATCATGAATCTTACTTAACTTATTCTTATAATATTGAATCTGACTGTCTAAATCTTCCATTATAAGTAAAGTATATGACTAACGTTATACCGGCAACTTGTTTAAACTTGACAATATAAGTAAATCCCTTTAATTCAAATTTTAATAACCTGGCTCTGATACCAGTACAACAAGGGGGTACCTTCTAACGGGAAGCGAACTCGGAACTCAAAATTCAAATTTTAGAATTCTCGAGTTACTATTCACAGCACTATTTAAATTCAGATTTACTATTCAAATTCGCGTTCACTATTTAAATTCGGGATATGAACAGTGCCCGAGCACTCACCGGGAGTGGCTCAACCACTTCACTATTCAAGGCAAGCGTCGCTTTCACGAGCAAATATTTTATGCACGCTGGATGAGCGAGCGCGCGATTAGTGAATATAAAATTGATATGTCGCTTTCGCGATTAGCTAATCTGGTGCTTAGTGAATATGCTTATGCGGAATATTTCTAAGGATCTTCTGCAGGCTGGCGAGACCAACAGTTCAGCCGGTCGTGCGTACTATGCTTGTGACAGTCCTACTCGGTACTCACCGTATGCATCACTAACTTGCTTCAGAACTAGACTAACCCGGTCTACTCCCTTGCTATCCCCAGCCACTGAACACACAGGACTCAGGCTCTATCGTCTCCCCAGGCAGTTCCACCCAAGGGAACACTTCTCTGCGCACACAGGGTTCTCTACAAACGCCGCTATCAGGGCTAACACGAGAACAACACACGCAGAGGTTTCTCCTCTAGGGTCCCTAGCATAGAGACGTCGCCCCATATGAACGAGCTTAAAGGAAGGCAGGGATTCAAACGGAAAAGCTTAATTCATTTCCATAGAGCAAGCTTACATACGGCTTTCCCTTTCGGGAAACCCCAAGCACTTAGCACAAACCTTAGGGATTACCTTACAAGCTCAGGATGATCACGGGGACCTCCTTTATTCTCTAACAAAGGGGAGTAATACAACGGTAGTGGAGTATTACTATTCGTGGTGGATGATTCTCAGAGAGCTTCTGAGATCATGTCTTCATGTGTATGTGTGTGGGTGGAGAGTTGGTGGAGTGGGTGGTGGATGAGAGTGGGTGTCTGAGGCTTCGGTGGTTGTCTTCGGCTTGAGCCTTCGATGATGGTCTGGTATTCGATGATCCATGAATGCGCCTGGCATCTTCTTTTATAGCACGGAGGGAGTGTCCTTCCTTCTTATCGTCTGAAGGAGCGAGCCTTATCTTCTGAAGAATCCTTCGAGGCAAAGTCATCGTCTGAGGTGCCTTCGTGATTAAGGAAACGGCCGACGTCTTCAATTATCATCCTTTACTATTGCCTGGACAGCTGGATGGAGAATAATTGTCCTGGCTACAGTAGAGTGACTGTATATTCCTTTTGCGCTGTCCTCCATCGCGCACAGATAGTATCCTTCTGGATATAAATATAATCCTTATGTTGATAAGGTGTTATCAACAATTTATCCGGGGTAAGAGATAATAATACATGCCATGGAGTTAATACCGCATGCCTATCCTTGATTTGATGTTTGCAACATCAATCATTCGGGCGTGGAAGACCATACCAAAGAATATATCCAGAAGGATACTATCTGTGCGCAATGGAGGACAGCGTAAAAGGAATATACAGTCAATCTACTATAGCCAGGACAATTATTCTCTGTCCAGCTGTCCAGGCAACAGTAAAGGATGATAATTGAAGACGTTGGCCGCTTCCTTAATCACGAAGGCACCTCAGACGATGACTTCGCCTCGAAGGCTTTGTCTGACGATAAGGCTTGCTCCTTCAGACGATAAGAATGAAGGACACTCCCTCCGTGCTATAAAAGAAGACGCCGGGCGCATTCATGGATCATCGAATACCAGACCATCATCGAATGCTCAAGCCGAAGACAACCACCGAAGCCTCAGACACCCACTCTCATCCACCACCCACTCCACCAACTCTCCACCCACACACATACACATGAAGACATGATCTCAGAAGCTCTCTGAGAATCATCCACCACGAATAGTAATACTCCACTACCGTTGTATTACTCCACTTTATAAATTTGAGAATAAAGGAGGTCCCCGTGATCATCCTGAGCTTGTAAGGTAATCCCTAAGGTTTGTGCTAAGTGCTTGGGGTTTTCCGAAAGGGAAAGCCATATGTAAGCTTGCTCTGTGAAAATGAATTAAGCTTTTCCATTTGAATCCCTGCCTTCCTTTAAGCTCGTTCATATGGGGCGACATCTCTATGCTAGGGACCCTAGAGGAGAAACCTCTGCGTGTGTTGTTCTCGTGTTAGCCCTGATAGCGGCATTTGTAGAGAACCCTATGTGCGCAGAGAAGTGTTCCCCTTGGGTGGAACTGCCTGGGGAGACGATAGAGCCTGAGTCCTATGTGTTCGTGGCTAGGGATTGCGAGGGAGTAGACCGGGTTAGTCTAGTTCTGAAGCAAGTTAGTGATGCATACGGTGAGTACCGAGTAGGACTATCATAAGCATAGTACGCACGACCGGCTGAACTGTTGGTCTCGCCAGCCTGCAGAAGATCCTTAGAAATATTCCGCATAAGCATATTCACTAAGCACCAGATTAGCTAATCGCGAAAGCGACATATCAATTTTATATTCACTAATCGCGCGCTCGCTCATCCAGCGTGCATAAAATATTTGCTCGTGAAAGCGACGCTTGCCTTGAATAGTGAAGTGGTTGAGCCACTCCCGGTGAGTGCTCGGGCACTGTTCATATCCCGAATTTGAATAGTGAACAGCGAATTTGAATAGTGAAATCTGAATTTGAATAGTGCTAGTGAATAGTAACTCGAGAATTTTAAAATTCGAATCTTGAGTTCGAGTTCGCTTCTCGTTAGAAGGTACCCCCTAGTGGCGTACATAGTGGTATCAGAGCCTGGTTATTAATATTTGAAATTTAAGGGATTTAATATAATCTATTGAAGATTGAAAAAGTTACATTATTTAAATTTAGGAAGTGAATACAGGAAAGACAGTCACTACTAAAGAGAATATAAATATAAGGTGTAGATTAAATAGTTCTGAAGAACATACTTGGCATACCTCTCACGGACAGATAAATTTAATAGTTGATTTGATACATAACTTTTACATATCTTGGGGAAAGAGGCAAGACGAGCTAGAACTAAAATTTGATAAGTTGCAAAAGGAACATAAGCACCTTGAAGAGCAATATTCAGCTACTAATAATAAATTAGAATTAGCTTCACAAATTTTAGAAGAAAGTAAAGTTTCTCTAGGAAGAATTAGCCAGAATAGTGATTATATTAAAAAAGATATAACTTATCTATATAAGAAGACTGATAATATTGTTGAGCCTAACAAAGAAATTGTGTTATCATCAGCAGGAATAGTTGAGTCCACTAGATCTTTAAATTCAGAAAGATGGAAGTATCTGAGAGCCTGTCTAGAAGAGACAAGTCACTCCAGCTAGTAAATAAAGACATAAGACCTCTAAGTTTTAAAGATAAACTAAAAGGAGGATGTGAGGATATTGAAACCTTAGAAGAAGTGATAGACTTAGAAAGAGATCTTGAAAGATATCAGAAAGATACTTTGAGGAAAATAAGGCCTCAACAAATATATCAAATGGGTTGGTTTGAAAATAAAAATGGATTATATAGAATATCTAGAGAAGTAGAATTAAGTGTATTGTCAGAACCAGTTCTGCTAAGAATTGTTAGTAAACAATTTGAGAATGCTTTAAAATATTCAGGGTATAAATATATACATCAGGGAATGTATATCATTGGAATTAAAGGAATGACAAGGAAAAAATTAGGAACCTAAGGTTCTAATAACTTTATTAGATAAAAGATGGGACTCAATAAATAAAGCAGCATTAGGATTTTTAGAAGGTGATATGAATGAAAATATGTTGATAACATATATAGCTCCAGACTTAATAATGCCAGTTAAAGAATTTATAGATAAGATGGCATTCGGATTTCAAACTAAAGGATATGAAGAATTTAAAGGAACGAATTTATTAGTAAGCATAGAATTTATAGGAAGGTTAACCAATAGAAGTGGAACCAGATATAAGGTAAATGTGAATAATATTGTAGAAAGTATGCAATCTAAAGGAATAAAATTTATGAGTCCTCTTAAAATAAGTTCTGAAGAAAGAGCAGGAGAAGAATGGAATATAAGCTCATTAATAGAACCAAAAATTTTAAAACAACCTAAAGATTACATAAGCTATGAAAATAATAGAGGGTTGACTAGTATTAGGTTTGTAGATTATAAAGAACAAAGTTTAGATGATTTAGAAGCATCCTAGTTCAGAGGCAAAATTGGAAGAAAACAGAAGGCATAGCATATGTGAATTTATGGAAAAATTAGATATAGATAATGAAATAAATCATTATAAGCAAAAGCTAAGCAAAATTCATGATGAATATAAAACCTCCATGATATGCAAATGGGCTGCTATAAGAGAAAGGGAACTCTACTTTAGAAGAGAAATATGTAGACTTGAAAATATCAAGAAAGATAGAGAATTAAATGCTAAGAAATTCAGCATTCCAATAAAGAAAAATGACTTTGTGTCAAAACAAATAGATAACAGGGTGAAGGGAAGTCCAAAAAGAATTAGAACATAGCAAGGATAAGATAAATGACATAGAAGATAATGATATAAGCGAAGATGAGCAATGGGAAATTAATAATAAGCTCTTACTAGAAAGCTATGAAGAAGAGGATGAAGATACAATTGAGATATGCAGTAATAACTCAATAACTCTCATAAACCCCTTAGAAAATAAAGAGTTGCCTAAAAATAATGCTATAGAAGCAATGGAAATAGATCCAAGTTCATCAAAAAGAAGACGAGGTCCTGAAATAAAGATAGAAGGTGAAAGTGAGAGACCAACTAGACAACCAGGAACTTGGCCATCCAGAAAAAGAGGAACCTGCATATAGATATATACCTGGACAATATAAGCATATGGGTTCAAAAAGAAGAGAATTTGAAAAGAAGGTGCAATTCCAGAATTATAAAAGTGATGGTGCTATACTAAATTTAGCAGCACATGATCCTATAGATTGGTCAAATATAATTAGCATATGGAAAGGATTGATAGTCCAAAAGTATATACAAAATCAGCATAATATTGGAAATAGAGTAGAAGATATGATTACATATTTAGAAACATTTTTAGGAGAATCAGTCAAAGTTTTATGGGAACAATGGGTAGAAGCTTTCCCTAACCATTATGCTCAATTAAAAATGGCTGGTAGTAATCCATATAATTTTGCAAATATTATATCAAGCATTGTAATAGGTGAAGATCCTGAATTAGGATTTACTGTATTACAAAATGAAAGATTAAAAGAAATAGAAAAACTAGTCACTGACAAGCTGGAAAAGGAATAAAAGAATTCTCTCAACACTATTTGTATAATGCTACGACTGCCAAGCAAGGCTATAACCAAGGTATAGTAGAAAAATATTTTAATAAATTACCAGAGCCTTTAGGTTCTATGATATTAGAAGAATATAAAAAGGAAACTATTGGTAAAGAATATAATATCTCTCAGGCTATAACATTCGTTTTCAAACAGTTAAGAAAAATATGCACGAATATACAAGCCCAAAGATCAATGAAGCAATCAGACTATAATTTTTGCAATAAAATAGTCCAAATACCATTGACATATGGAGAAGAGAGATCTAGAAATAAGAAATATCCTAAGAATTATAAGAAAGGAAATGTAAAGACAAAGAGACGTTATTTCCTTAGAAGATCAGACAATAGAGCTCCATTCCTCCATAAGAGAAATGTAAGAAGATATAATCCTAGAAAAAATTATGATAGTTACATGTAGATGCTTTATCTGCAACTCGCCAGATCACTTAAGCAAAACATGTCCTAACAAAGACAAGAAAAGGTATTCCAATAAGCAAGAAGAACAAGAAAAGGTTCAAATAATAGATAGTGTGAATGAAAATATCTTAGTCTGTGATGATGATATAATGGATGATGAATCAATATATTCAATTATAGAGACAGATGAAATAGAATATGATGAAGAAAAAGAATCAAGTGATGAAGAGTTAGATTTAATTGATGAGTTAGCAGGATTAAAAATAGAAATGATGGATCAAATAAATTGCGAGCACAAGTGGGATCATAAAAAAGGTGATCCTAATATAAAATGTGTATTTTGCATATATTATGAAGATCCAGTAGAAAGAGCAACATGTAGGCTATGCTTAAGACAAGCATGCATATCATGTTTAAAACAGCAAAATGATATGAAAAAGAGCTCAGAAGCTAAAATAATATATGAAGAAGATAAAGTGCAAGAAGTAATTCTAGAGGAAAAAAGAAACAAATATTTAAACAATATTCCCCAAGAGTTTCTCATACCTAGATTAAGTTTTAAGACTGAAACAAACTTTGTCATACTTTACTCTTGATATTAAAGATCTAATTTGGAAGAAATATGCTGAAAGGCATTACAAAACCTTTCATGATATACAAAAATACTTTATGAAATTATACCAAGGTAAAGAAAGACATCTAGGAATAATTGTGAATGCAAATACTTTTCCTTTACTTCATCTTAGATGATAAATTAATTGTTAAGCCTCATCAAAGATTCTTAATATTGAAGGCTGATATAAATTTAAAATATTTCAGAAGTATACAAAGAAATATTGGAGATGATATATTCTTGCAGACTATTATTGATCATGGATTAGTTCATGATATATATGGTACACTTGAAGAGATACTCCAATCAGACCTTGGAATAGCTATCAAAGAAGCTTGTAAGAAATTAGCATGCATTCAAGGTAGATACAAAATTAAGTTTTGTTCTAATCCACCAAGATTTACACAACCAATAAGACCAGCATGCCATGATATATATATTACAAAGGGATCATACAAATTTCCTACTACATGGAATTCAGACTCATGGCAAAATTATGAAGAGTTGTTCGTAAAAGACACGAACCATGATAATTGGAGAATTTTCAGTGAAGCAAAAGAATTAGAAGGGAATACTAAATTTGCTTCTGAATATTATATGATGTACCAAAATAAAATAATAAAAGTATTCTTGAGAGAATACTATGGAAGATATAGCATAATACAGAGAGAAGTTGGTAGACTAATAAAGCCAAGTTATGGCAAAGAATGTCAATTACGAAAAGAATATCGTGAATTGTTGTCCTGGTATGAAATATGGCAACCGGAAGAAGTGGACAATGAAGAAAATATTGAAGAGTCAGCATAGACTCAGTTCAATATCACGAAGAAAATATTGAAGAGTCAGCATAGACTCAGTTCAATATCAATATACTTATATAAGAAATATAATCCTTATGTTGATAAGGTGTTATCAACAATTTATCCGGGGGAAGAGATAATAATACATGCCATGGAGTTAATACCGCATGCCTATCCTTGATTTGATGTTTGCAACATCAATCATTCGGGCGTGGAAGACCATACCATACCAAAGAATATCCAGAAGGATACTATCTGTGCGCGATGGAGGACAGCGCAAAAGGAATATACAGTCACTCTACTGTAGCCAGGACAATTATTCTATGTCCAGCTGTCCAGGCAACAGTAAAGGATGATAATTGAAGACGTCGGCCGCTTCCTTAATCACGAAGGTGCCTCAGACGATGACTTCACCTCGAAGGCATCTTCAGATGATAAGGCTCGCTCCTTCAGACGATAAGCGCGAAGGACGCTCCTTCAGTGCTATAAAACGAGAAGCCAGGCGCATTCATTCATCATGGAAACACCAGACCACCATCGAAGAAAGCTCAGACACCGAAGACACACACTCTCATCCACCACCCACTCCACCAACTCTCCACCCACACACATACACCATGAACATATGATCTTAGAAGCTCTCTGAGAATTAATCCACCATTAGTAGTAATCACACACCACCGCTGTATCACTCCACCTTTGTAAATTAGAGAATAAAGGAGGTCTCCGTGATCATCCTGAGCTTGTAAGGTAATCCCTAAGGTTTGTGCTAAGTGCTTGGGGTTTCTCGAAAGGGAAAGCCGTATGTAAGCTTGCTCTGTGAAAATGAATTAAGCTTTTCCGTTTGAATCCCTGCCTTCCTTTAAGCTCGTTCATATGGGGCGACGTCTCTATGCTAGGGACCCTAGAGGAGAAACCTCTGCGTGTGTTGTTCTCGTGTTAGCCCTGATAACGGCGTTTGTAGAGAACCCTGTGTGCGCAGAGAAGTGTTCCCCTTGGGTGGAACTGCCTAGGGAGACGATAGAGCCTGAGTCCTATGTGTTCGTGGCTGGGGATAGCGAGGGAGTAGACCGGGTTAGTCTAGTTCTGAAGCAAGTTAGTGATGCATACGGTGAGTACCGAGTAGGACTGTCATAAGCATAGTACGCACGACTGGCTTGAACTTTTGGTCTCGCCAGCCTGCAGAAGATCCTTAGAAATATTCCGCATAAGCATATTCACTAAGCACCAGATTAGCTAATCGCGAAAGCGACATATCAATTTTATATTCACTAATCGCGCGCTCGCTCATCCAGCGTGCATAAAATATTTGCTCGTGAAAGCGACGCTTGCCTTGAATAGTGAAGTGGTTGAGCCACTCCCGGTGAGTGCTCGGGCACTGTTCATATCCCGAATTTGAATAGTGAACGCGAATTTGAATAGTAAATCTGAATTTAAATAGTGCTATGAATAGTAACTCGAGAATTCTAAAATTCGAATTTTGAGTTCCGAGTCCGCTTCTCGTTAGAAGGTACCCCCTTGTTGTACTGGTATCATTAGCCCTGATAGCGGCGTTTGTAGAGAACCCTGTGTGCGCAGAGAAGTGTTCCCCTTGGGTGGAACTGCCTGGGGAGACGATAGAGCCTGAGTCCTATGTGTTCGTGGCTGGGGATAGCGAGGGAGTAGACCGGGTTAGTCTAGTTCTGAAGCAAGTTAGTGATGCATACGGTGAGTACCAAGTAGGACTGTCATAAGCATAGTACGCACGACCGGCTGAACTTTTGGTCTCGCCAGCCTGCAGAAGATCCTTAGAAATATTCCGCATAAGCATATTCACTAAGCACCAGATTAGCTAATCGCGAAAGCGACATATCAATTTTATATTCACTAATCACGCGCTCGCTCATCCAGCGTGCATAAAATATTTGCTCGTGAAAGCGACACTTGCCTTGAATAGTGAAGTGGTTGAGCCACTCCCGGTGAGTGCTCGGGCACTGTTCAATATATATATATATATATATATATATATATATATATATATATATATATATATATATATATATATAATAAGCGCAGCTGGATTGGTGTTCGAGTCGAATCCACCAAAATCTTGCAGCATGGATTTCTCGACCGTGCCTAGACACATGTATTTCATTATTAAGAGGAAGTAGAAAAACATTAAACTACACTTTCAATTGTAAGCGCCGAGCTTACTAATTAAAGAGGAGGAGGACCGGAAACAAAAAAAAAAACTAAAGAAAAGAGAATCGAAAGCATGGATATAGAAAAATTGCGTTTATATGGAAATGAGACGACCTGTTGCCATAATCAGATGCCGGAGCCTGGAGCCGGACAGAGTTACTCTGAATTGCTTCCATACATGCTACCATACGTAGTAGTATATATTAATACACCACCAAGATGATTTGTGCCCGAGTCAATAATAGTCATCCATCAATCCATCAGGCACCATGGATCACCGACCCAGCTGCAGGAACCCATGGCTTCCTCTGCTCCTCCTCGTCTCCGTTGTTCTCGTCCTCCTCTCTTGTGCACTCCATGCCACGGCGGACTGCAGCACGGAAATAGGCAAGCGATCGACCGCGCGCTGCTCTCACTATATAAACATCTCCCAGCAGTTTTTCTTTTTTCTTCTGACTTCTAAAGTTTGCATCGACATGCATGCAGGCACTAACGAGGCGCAGACCGACAGCGGGAACGGCGGCGACTGCCACGGCCGCAACCACACCCACAGCCACGGCCACCACGGCGGCAGTAGCGGCGGGAAAGACAAGCCCGGGACGACGCCGGCCGCCGCCTCCAACTCCAACAACCCTTGGGTCCTGACGGCAGGGGCAGCACCGCGGCCTCAAGTAGTGTCCGGGTTCACGGCAGCCACCGGCGTCATCGTCCTCGTCACTGGAGCCGCCGTTTCTTGGTCGCTTACAACTTATTAGTTTATCACTTTTCCTAAACGTGGTATGTGGTTTAGTGGTAGTTTGTGGTCAGTCGATGTGTTAGGAGTTGTTCCGGTGAGTCTTTGTATCCCTAGTTGTAGGGCGTTAATTGTTTTTGCGTTACAACATATTAATATTTTATCATTGTCTAACTATAAAAAATATGAATTATTAATTATCTTTATGTCAACAAATGTTAAATTTTGTCAGGTTTGTGGTTTTGTCTATCGAATTTTTTATTCTCAGATCCGAAAATTACAAATTATACCTACAGAAATTGCAACGGCTCTAATTTTAATATAAAATATATGCAATAATCACCTAAAAGAAAGCCACATTTTAGACACCTGAATTTTAGTAACTCCCTTGGTTTATATATATAAATACCCTATAATGTATGCCGATTACGATTATGATCAATTTCCCATTGACAAAGATGAATTGTACATGGAGTGATGTCTTCCAACAGGCTAATTGCAAACTATTTTATGTCAGTCGATGAGCATCTATCGTTCCTTCAATCTTGGTCTCTTACTTCTCTCCTACACAGCGTTGGTGACTTGGTGTGCAGTGTGCTCATCCCCTGCATCACCCGAAGTCCGAACTCTGCACTCACCATGCCCAGCACGCCTCACATCCGTGCCAATTTTCAAGCTGGCAATACGGAAACTGCACGGTTATTCAGGCCGTATAGTCCGGCAAAAGATTAGTAGAAAGGACTGCCACTCCGACGATCTCCTTGTCTACAGTAGTGTGGAGTAAGAGCGTCTCCTAGAGTTCTCTAAACATCTTTCTAATCCTTATTTTTTTTTAGAAAGATGAGGAAAAAATTATCTTTAACGACTCTTAATATTTACTCCTAATCTTTTAAGACTTAAAAAATTTCTCTCCTTTCCGCGTAACTTTACGCGGACGAACACCTCGCGCGGGATGTGCGTGACGCCCAGCTCCACCATCCGCAGCGGCCGTCCGTACGGCATCGTCCACGCCGGCGACGACTGGATCCCGCCAGCGAAGTAGTACTCGTTCCCGTACACCACCACGCCCGTGTGCCTGCCGGTCTGGTTTGGTTTGGTTTGGTTCGGTTAGACGCGAGGTGATTCAGATCCGGGGGAGGGGAAGAGAGGGGAGGGGAGGGGCTCAGGCTCACCAGATGGCCTCGATGGCTAGCCGAGGAAGGAGGTGGACAGCTGCCGCGCGAGGCCGTTGCTGAGGTCGTACACGTTCAGCGTCACCTTGTACCCCTCCTGTCGTGCGGCACCACCGCCATTAACGAACACAACGTCAGATCTCTCTATCCTTCCTCAATAAATCCATGGGTCGTCGAGCAATTGAAAGAGTGGGGGCCTTGGCGATGAGCGAGTTGATCCTTCTCGGTCTTGTTTCCCGGCGTGGAGTTGATGACGAGGGCCATGGATACGCGCGGCGACAAAGAGGTTCGCGTGGAAAAAAAAGAAGACTGTAGAAAAAAAACGTCAAATAGGACCGGCATTTGATTTTTTAGAAGTCAAATATTAGAAATTATTGGTGATGAACTTTTTTTTTCTCCTAAAACTTTTTTAGGAGTTGACAAACGTAAACTTTTTAGGAGAAATATTTAGAAAACTCTTGTAAATGCTCTAATACCAGAGAAAAATTGAAAACCACGTCACGGAGTAGCATCGACGCTCAGATGGCTGCTATGTTCTGTATACGGAGCCGATGCCATCAAACCTCTTAGGACCACGTCAAATAAAGTAACAAGCTATCTTGTTTATTTCGCTGAAAAGCCAGACTAACAAATATTGTTCACTGATTTATTGTAAGAAAAAATACTATACCATATCTCTGATAAGTTCAAGCAAACAGGCTTGCTTGGTCAGCAAACCGTAACAAAAAATAGTTTTTTAAGAACTAGGCACCAGCTGGGCAGCGGAGCAAGTACTAGCATCGAAAATAGTTTTTTAAGAACTGGGCACTGGGCAGCAGAGCAAGTACTAGCATCGCTCCCGTTTTTGTTGGCATTGCTGAGAATTGGCACCATGAGCCACAGCGTGAGAAGTGATGCCTAGATGTGCTCTCTCCTCTCTAAACACCACTCAAGCACAACATTAAAGACGATGGCGCCCTGTTTCCCTTGATGAAAGCAGACATAGCAATAATGGGCCCTCATCACCGATTCCGCTTGTCCCCACGAACACGCCCCGCATTACATTGTCCCTATGAACTAGGTTTTGGCCTACTAAAAGCCCACCAATGGCCCAATCCATGCATTCATCTACTACCACATAAAAAATTATTAATGCTATCGTCGGAACGAATCAGCAGCCTGTTTATTTGGCTGTGGCTTATCGTAAACGATCGTAAATTTTCAGCCAGAACAATATTTTTCTCTCACACAAACCAACCAGCAGTACTTCTTCACGAACCAGCAACGATACGAACCAGCCAACCGAACAGGCTGCAGGTCCCCTGGCTAACCAATCACGAATCCGAGTCCAGTACGAGTACTTCCTTAGCGGATGTTTGCTACACCTACTAAAATTTAGTCTCTGTCATATCAAATATTTGACACATATATGGAGTATTAAAAGTAGACTAATTATAAAATTAGTTGTACAGATTGAGACTAATTTACGAGACGAATCCATTAAGTCTAATTAGACTCATGTTCAGTCTTTCTATCAGTACCTAAATACTCGATGTGACATCTACTGCGCCATCAAAAGTCCGAGACTCGTGTGAGGCTGAGAAGCACAAGGAGGTGGAAAAGGAAAAGGAGGAAATACAGGGTTCCAAGTGAGAAAAGCGTAAGAGAGAAAGATCTAGTGGGAGGGTTTAAACGGGTATAGAAACAAACTCAGAGTTCCTGATGTAAAACATCATTAATCTAAGATCAGGTCGAGGAAAAAAAGTGGCGCAAAAAAAACTTTTTGGGATAAAATATTAGAAACTTTTGGAGATGACTTTCTTTATTCCTCCCAAAAAAAATCTTATGAGTTATAAAACTTTATGTTTTAGAATAAAATAAAAATATTAAGTACTTTTATAGATGCTCTAGCGTAGGAAGGTGGAGACCGGACAGATAAAGGCAAGGTGAGTCGTGTTGACATCGAGTTCGAGTCGGTGGGCGGCAAATTCTGATCTACAAATGGCACGGAGGCAAGGCCGTGAGGGCAGGAATCCGTGTGCGAGTTCAGACCAGCGGCTGCGGAGCTTCGCCCAGCGCGCACCCAAGCGGCAACGACGGCGCTTGTATATATGGCCATCGGGCCGGCCCGGGCATGGGCCAGGCACGGCCCGCAACTTCTTGAGCCAGCACGGCACGTCGTGCCTGCAGGCCGTGCCAGCACGGGCCTCGTGCCTGGCATTCGGCCCAAGCACGGGCCTGCGGGCTGATTTTCGGGCCGTGCCAGCCCGACCAGCCCGGCAAAAATATCAGGCCGTGCCAGCCCACAGCCCGTAATTCTGTAAACACACCAGCAAATTCAGCTCTAACTTTAGTTTTCAAATTTGGAATCAAATTTCACAGAAAACATAAAGGATAAGAGATCACAGATTCACAATCACAACTCACAATCACAAGTTCACAACTAGACCGGATTCAAAGATAACAATTAACAACTAGATCATTGACCAGTGACTAGTCACAACTCACAAGTATGAAGTATCTTAACAGATTCACAACTCAGGCCCTGTTCGGCTTACCCCATATTCGGCTTGTTCGGCTTCTTTTTTCAGCCGGAACAGTGTTTTTCTCTCACAACAATTCAGCCAGAACAGTATTTTTCAGCCTGTTTCAGCCAAATTTCAGACCAGCGAACGGAGCCTCACAATCACAAAATAACAATGCACAAACAAGACTTAAAAAGATAATTAAGCTATGTGCAATGCTGCCTCATTAAAAATTTTTCTAGGTAAAACTCACCCTTGTGAGAAACCCTAGAAAGAAAAAAAGAGTGCAGCACAGCTCTTATAATGATAAGTTCAAAGTTCAGATACAAATGTCACTCTCAGTTTCATCGCAACTCTCATCTCTCCTCTCAATCTCAAGTTCTCAACTCACTCTCATCTCTCATCTCTCATCTCTCAACTCTCTCAGAACAGAGAACACTAAGTACCAGCAGAAGTAGATGCAGAAGCCACTGATGTACCAGCCGAAGGAGCCCCAGAAGCACTCTGTTGAATGCTCGAAGGTGTAGGGGCTAGATCAGAACCCAAGTATCCTACAAACAAAGGTGTCAAAGTTTCCATTGCTTTTGCATTAGAAGAAGCATTATCTAGAGTAACAGAAAAGATCTTGTCAATCAAACCAAATTCCTCAATCGCAGAACCAATTTTTTCAGCAATGTTCTGACCAGTATGCTTCACCTCAATCAATCTCAACCCAATTACCTTTTTCTGTAGCTCCTAGTCAGCACTCACAAAATAAGCAACTACACTGATGTAGTCCTCCTTAGCATTACCAAATCAAATGTCAGATGTCAAACCAACAGATGAAGCACCCCGCAAAATATGATTCTTAAGCATATTATGACGTTCAGTGAATAATGTGACAGAACCGTCCAATTTATACAAGATCAAGTACGGTTGTCCCCGCTAACACGTTGACACACCCATACTTTCACTCATATAAACCCGGTAGTCTGCCGAGTGTCCCGAAAGACCACGGTAAATCAACATCACAACCAAGATCGCGTGATTAAGTAAATACACATCACATATATAGGGTTGCAGCGGAAATAATATTACAAATGGGTTCATAAATAAAAGTACCAGTTTGGGTTTCAAAACTGCTTAGTGAAAACAACATAGCTTTCAAATGATTACATTAATATAAGTTCTAAATATATTGCTAGCATAAGTGACATCATCCGACAAAAGCATATAGATGAGAAGTAAGTATAGAATCACCAAGCCCACTAGCGGTTAGCCACCATCATCAACAAGTCGAGAACATCACCTGCAACAAGGTGGGATAAACCCTGAGTACTCGAATGTACTCAGCCAGACTTACCCGTCTTAAACCAAAATAAAGCGACACCAAGGATTATGCAAGGCTTTCTTTAGTGGGCTAGCTGACTCGTTTACGAAAAGCATAAGCTATCATAAAGAAACCATTTTAAGTACTTTGCATCATCTTTATTATGACCTATCCATCTAGGAAAGCACTTGTACTATAGCAATCACTTGATTAACCAATAACATCCAGTTACCAATTTAGATTTAGCATATCCCATACCATCCAGATAACCATTATTGTTCCATAATAATTACTACGATGCCGTAACTCGAGTCCAGTGCTCACTATCCAGGAGCGATGGCGATTCAAATCGATTCCTAACCAGCTGGTGATTTATTCCTTACACAAACCTCACTCACCCGCTAAAGTGAGGTATCGGTCACCGAGTCAACTATCCAGGAATCTCGAGTGAACCACATGTACCCAGGGGCCGACCGACTGCACTTTGGTCTTATCATCTCGCCCCCGTGTCCTACCACACCTGCTCCGGCACAGTGCGCTGCGGGCAATCTACTCGGCCCGAATAATCTCCCAGCTTCGCGATCGAAAGGTACTTTATTCAGCCAGCTAAATGTAAGGCATGCGTTCAACATGACTCAAGGCCCAACAACGGTCGGTCCTTAATCGACACAGACGGAAACTAACAGCACCCCAGAACCCTGTCTAGTTGCCTCCAACTTTTCCGTCCGGTCTCTAATTATCCATCACACATAGTTAATTCCAGGATATCATTCTTTCCATAGCTAAATTCTTCCAGTAACCACCTATAAATATAGGTGATCGGATATCACCGATCTCGCTACCGGTCTAAGCAAGGCTAAGCAGTTATTCGATCCCGACCTAACAGGGTAATAAGGTAATAAGGTAGGCAAGGATAGTAATAAATGCACCAACGGTTTCAATCAACTCCTACAACTTAATGCAACAATATATAAACTCATATATAGGAAGAATTTCTTTTATAAAGTAGGAGACTTAGAATGCTCCGGGGCTTGCCTGGGATCCCACGCAAGTCAGTTCAGTTAGCTTGCACCGTCATGGTGACATCTCTGGTCCTAGCACTTACTTAGTTCTTCCATCTTCAGGATAGATCCACCAAACCAATCTTCGAGTTCGGCACCACATCACATCCTTCACGTGGTTCATCTAGCGTACCTAAATGAGATGCAAGATGCATGTGTATGAATGTGATGAATTGTAACACAAGATGCATCACATAAACATTCAAGACAAATATAAGATTATGCAAGACATAGACACCAATAGCTATTTAACTAACCTCACACAACTAACTATAGAGAGCAAGCTACTCACATCAACTCATATCAAGCAAACAAGTTATTCACAGCAATCACAGAGTCAAGGCTGCAACAGCAGCAGCTAATTTTACTCATAATAGGAGTTGTACTAATCCAAAAGACATTCAACAAGATAATCTGGAAAGCTTATGGAATTTTCTACAATTCATCTTTAATCATCTTATCATGATTCTCAAGTTAACTAAGTCAAATATACTCATTTACAGAAACTGGTCCACAATTTGACAGAAAATAGTCGTTTCTGAAACCCAACTTTAAACAGGCATAACTCACAAACCACAAGGCCAAATACCACCGAATTTTAACAGAAGCTAGATACATGAATTATCTACAACTTTTCTATTCTCATATTAAGATGATTTTACAGTTAGAAGGGTCAACGAATCCAATAATTGCATCTCTATCCAAAACATAGACAGAAACTGACATGCCACTTTAAACAGCTATAAATGGAGTTATACATGTCCTATAAATGTGATTCTAGACTTTTTAGAAATCTTAGCAAATTCTAAACAACTTTGTTGTAAACACCTAAAGCTAATTATACTACTAAGAAGGCCCCACAGTAAGAACAAGGAAACCCTATCTGGGTTTGGGCAGAAACAGCCACAGAGATTTAATCAAGTATAACTCAAGATCTACTTAGCCAAAAATCATGATATTTAACTTTTTGGAAAGCTTAAGAAAAGTACCACAACTCATGTATTTTCACCAAGTCATGATTCAAAACTTAACTGAGCCAATTAATTCAAACATGCAAAACTGTTCAGAGTAGAAGCAAAGCAATACAGGGCATTTGTTATTTTTATAACTCTTAAACAGTAGATCCTAAACTCTTTAAATTTTTACCAGACAAAAACAATCACCTTAGTAGCACTCCACAAAAATTTCACATTTATTTGAGCATAAAAACTGCAGTTATGAAAAAGACAAGACATGGCAAGTAACAGGAACCTAGATGCATAGACCTATTTTTACAGCAAAATATTTAAACTGAAACATGCCCTATTATAGATCTAGTGCATAGAGAATTTCACAAGGATTCCAAAAAGTCCTCATTTACTATTTTACAATTTTTCTACAAATTACTACGAATTTTCAAAGTGGAGCATTCAAATCTGCCAAAAATCAAAAGAAAAGGAATCTAAATCTTGCATCGAGGACCCTGCGGAAAATATAAATCAAACGTCAGTGAAGAGGTCCTTCAGGCACTATTCATATGTGTCTAAGGATTGTAGATACACCCTTTCCATTTGTCGAATTTCTGTACGAAGTCCTTGACGCGGATCAAAACAGAGGAGCCCGCCGGGCTTGCTGTTGCCGGCCGGAGGAAGCTCGTCGGCGGCGATGGGGCAACGGCGCAGCATCAGGGGGTCCACGCGCATCCACTGAGGCACTCAACTTGGCTGGAGATGACCCAAGGTGGCCCGGCCATGCACGCCAGCTGCAGCCGCGACGGCGGCGCCGGTGGCGGCGAGCTGCAGGAGCGAAGCCGGTGAAACAACTCGATGGGAAGGTGCGGCGCGAATGGAGGAAGGAGTAGGCGAGGTTGGTGGGGCCTGAGGAAAAGCCGGAGCTGAAACGGGGCGGCCATGGAGCTTCGGCGGCGGCGGCGGCCATGGTGGGCGAGCTCTGGCGCGAGCGCACGACACCGAGAGCATGCAAGAGCGCAGAGGAAAGGCCGAGGGAGTGAGGGCGAGTCATGCTGGTGCTCCATTACATCGAGTGAGGCGCGGGGCACGCGGCAGAGAGCAAGGGCGCATGGCAGCCACGTCCACAACACACGTCGTTCACTGAGGCGAAAATCCGAACAGGTGGCGGGCGACGGTGAGGGTGAGGTGGGGAGCCGACTTCGACCGTCTCGGGTGCGAATTAGACATTAGGCCTAAAACGAAATTTGAAGCCCGCGAACTGCTCTTCATTTTTCATTTAGAGACCAAGGTCATTAGAGATCTTCAACAATGGGTAATTAAGCCACAAACTGTTAGTGTCAGCGTATTGACAGCGATAAGCAAACGTTCAAATTGATGGTGAAAACGAGGTCAAACTGGTGCCATCTTTTTACATGCCCTTCTCCATGAACTTAGCTCCAACTTCCATTTTGGGGTCAAGTCAAGTTACTTAACGAAATTTGGAGAACGCGAGACGTCAATGCCGATGACGATGAATTTCTAGACTTAGAATATTTCTAAGTGCTGAAATCAGCAGCAAATTCGATCTTGTGACCTCGATTTAACTTACTTCCAAGATGATCTAGCTCTTCGTCCAAAAACAAAGTTTGTTCTACATAATATGGACTACAACTTTCATTTAAGGTCCAACCTCAAAACTAGTATAGAACCTACTGTTCTACTTTGACCAAAGTAGGATCACGATGAAGCTTAAATTATCCTTTTTGATCCATTGGAGCATTTTCTTGGCATTTGCCCAACATGAACCTTTCATGACTTTTGTTGTAGAGTTCATCTAGAGTCATTTTGGCAAGGTTGCAAGATTTGGTTGACAATCGAGAATTCCATTCACTTTAAAAAATAATTCAAGCAAGGACATAACTCGTCATTTCATGTGACTTCTTGATTCCAAACTTCACGAAACTTTTCCATTGATCAATATAGATGGGTATTGATGTGAGACACATGAAGATATTCCAATAACACCAGCCAAGCATATATCTTGAAAAGGGCCTACATGTAAAGCAAGGGTGCAATATCCAAGTTTAGGTTGGGGCTCATTTTCATAGGTTTGACCTTGACATCTTCATCATTACTTAATATTCCATGTTTGAGCTCAAACCCATTGCTTAACTGGTGGCAAACACCTGGGGTGTTACAGCCCTCCCCCCTTAAAAGAATCACGTCCCAAGATTCAGGATGAAAGACTTTTATGGAAGAGAGACATGCTACCAGTTTCCAATATCAGCCATAGCTTTAGGCTACCTAGCTTTAAGCATAAGAGAGGCTAATTTGGTCAAGACACTTTCTGATACTTGTCCTTTGTAGTAAGTTTGGTCTGAAGAATTTCCTTCGTTGGCCTTCATGAAGTATTGTTACTTTGGGAGGAATCCAAGGTACCAATGTCCTACGTACTTCGTCCTTGATGTACGAAGAGCGATACAAACGTAGACTAAATATTTGTAGCATCTACTTCCCAAGTGGATATAGCACAGACCATATGGACTTTGCACTAGACCGCAGCCTATTGATGGATATTCCTTGCAACGGTGCTATATTTGTTCCCAAGGTTTGAAAAGCAGTTCTCTACTAAAGTGGCTTGAGCACAACTTTTCATAAGGGATGAGATCCTATACGACAAACATCCACTGAGGTTATGGAAAACCAACTAACCAACAGACAATGTCTATTCCAGTTGTAACTGTCTAGTCATTTGATGCCAACTGATGGAAAGCTACATAATGTTCCATGGGTGTAGTTCTCTTTCTCTGATAACAATGTTGTATGGTCTAAGTCTGCTGAGTGAGTGGTAAACATAGTAGCTGACTCTATCGGCTCAACGTTCTCGATGATCATTCCTTAGGGAGCCTTTGGATCCAGGTTGCAACAGTGATCTGGGTGGAATCTGATGCAACCTCTTGGGTAAAAACACATATAAGGTATCGAAGGCATGCCAGCATTGGAGAACCATTGACGTAGAAGGATGTTAGCGAGGCTTGGAGGACAACACAAGTTGCAAGTAATCACAAAACTAGGGACTAGTTCACTACCAAGCAGGTTAAGTATAATTTGCCTTCGTGGTGCAGTTGCACAGCAAGTTGGGTTGACTCGCATCGTAGCAAAACCAGCTTTCTTACTACATTTATCGTTGAGGCTTCCATTCTAAGGCCAATCAATATCTCAAAAACCATAATCTGAAAATCTGCGGTTTGACACCTTTCCAATTGCTTTCGAATTGCAAGGGCATAATTTTGACTTCTAGAACACCATGACTGCTCACGCATTGCTGATCTAAGAGGGCAAAGGCAAGGCACATAGGGGTGCAATTAGTCTTCTCAAGGGTATGGAGGGTTGTCTAACAGCAATACACCTACAAGTTGTAATTTCTTGGCAGGAATGACAAACACAACCGTCTAATGTAAATGATGATCGCAGTCACAGCAAAATTGCAGATTCTGTACCCTTTTGTTTTCTATTCATATCTCACAAACTACAGCTCCAATATGCACAAAATTTGGTGGGCATGTAGATCCATGGGTCTTCTAACTACTCACCAAAAATCAACTCAACTGGACACCGTTGACCATCCAAACAATTCATCTACCAAAACTGTTGTGTTCTGAAATGGCAGCAAACCGAGCCGACAAGATATCTCTCAAATCCGATGTTTTACTCAACCAATACTCAAACCAACTTAAGACATTGAAGGGCCCTAAGCAAGGAATGATATCACCAAGTTTGGGGTCAATCCAACTTCGTTTGAGTCACTAACCGCCGGCTTGAAGATAACCAGTTTAGTGCCATAAAATCTAGACAGATTTCGTGTCCTCCCTTTTCTTCGCTCCACACGTTGAGGTGTGTGTTTTGCACTCTCTAACCTTTCTCATAGCAGCAGCAGTCTTTCTCTAGCTGAGGATGGGGGCTAGAGTTTTGCTCACATGCTTCTCTGATAATACTTCAACCATCGTTCTAGACACCAACTTGACTATGCACAAGCATTGGACTTATGGGCTGTTTTCGCAGCGTACCAAACATTATTCCACATGTAGGGCATTTCTACATAGATAAGGAACCATTCCTATATATCCTTCGGCACTTCATCCAATAGAGTCCGGACACATGTGTTAGTGGCACCTTGGGGCACAAAGATGCTGACTAAAACTAGGGACGTGCTTTCGCTAGCTCCTACCTAGCCGATACAATGTCTTGTACTATATACGTGATTGTCCATGATGGAATTGATTTGATAGCACATTTGGAGAAGAAGTAGCACTTGCATTGCGGGGCCAGGTTTGCTGTTTCCTTGATCAACATTGTTCTGTGAGATCTGGCCTTCATAGTTACCAAATAGTCGTTACCTAACTGAAGACTAACTTTCCTACTGGTAACAAATCAGTTGTCCCTCAACACTAAAAAGGTTCCAAATCTTCACCCTTGATAATAATAAAAATTGTGGTCGAAGCCTATAGATGGTCGCCATTGAAGTCAGCAGAAAGGGTTCACACCAAAGAAGGTCGGTTCGTCTACGTGATCCTTATGCACCTAAAGATTGAGAACTTGGATAGGAACTTATATATACCAGGTGACCTATTACATCACATAATATCTTGGTCCATTTATGATCCGACTGATAACTTGTTCAACCTTAAGTGTGGTGCACCTTTCTGATCCAATAAAAATGACATAAGTTGCTCACTAGATGATCGACGTCATTACAGGGACAGTCATGTCAAGTAGAGTCACTTGTCTACCACCTCTTGCAGTCTGTTTATGTTCCTATTGGTGACATGTTCTTCAAAGGTTAACCGTTGGACTACTCCAGAAGGATGTCCTATTGCATCTAGTTCGACATATAGATCTCTTGACTTGATAAGGAGAGTTAACCAAGGAAGGGCTCAAGTGAGAATAACATATCGGTGTAGTTCTGTAATGGATCACAACTAGAAACCTCGATACCAGTGCATGCCGAGTGGCACAACCTTGTGTGTGCACCCATAGGGGCTCTCGGTTTCGTCATGGCACCATAGATCGCTAATCGTGGCACCATTACTGAACATATAACCTACAAGAAATCTCACACGACACAAATTGGGTTGCATAGGAGCAAGCACTATACGAAGGAGGGATAGCAAACAAAGGTAGTCACAAGGTTAGGAGTCAACAAGTAGGGGATCCGAAGATTAAAACACAGCGCAAGAGAGCATAGCCTAATTACCGAAGGCAACTAAGCAGGAGACTCTTGCTGAATTTTCATATACGCCTTGTGTCCACCAAGTTATTACCAGGTAAAGAGGAACATGAGATTTGGTATTGTCGAGCAGCAACATGAGATCAAGACTGATAAACATCCAGAGACTTGAAAGAGTTGGAGATAAAACAAACGAGATTTGAGGGATAGAGCCAAGGCACTGACTAAGGATTTAATTGATAAAGCAATGACATGATCTGCGAGGAAAAGGTTCCAAAGCAGGGTAGATAGCGATTAGCGTTGCACCAGATCATCAGTAGAAGAAGGAGTAATGAGATCTAACAAGGATTTTTAAGCAAGGTCCTCCCACACAGGAGCGGGACAACCACAAAACATGTGAGCAAAGAAGGGGGCTAAGCTTGGGTCAAAGGTCAAGCAAAGGCATGGATAAAGGTCTTCGTAGCGCAACGTTCAAGGGCTAGCAACCACATGTACAGGCTCAGGCTCCTAAGAGAGAACTTAATTGGAGACGACAACCATGAGATTATCAAAACTTGGACGCTGCTCTAGGATAGCGCTCTTCAACACCCGTATGCTTACCGAGGACAAAAGAGTGATAGCTACGGCACTACCTAGATAATGAGCATCCACACCTACATCATGGTCTTAAGCAAGCATTTCGAAATACTCAATCTAATTAGCTTAAGTGACTATTACTAAGCACAAAGCTCGCACAAACAAGCAGTCACCTATAACAACACTACTACACAACTTATGCAAAACATGGTAGTAAGGCACTGTTATCTTTTATTTCCTTTTTATAGAGTAGGTGGATATCTCTATAAAACAAGTTTCACTTACATTTAGCAATTTAGTTTTCAAAGAGGTGAACTTTTTTGCTAACTACTAACTTGTCATCTATTTCCTTTGGAAGCAAACATTCAAGGTAAAGCTAATCGCACACTATCTTCAAGCATAGCTATTCAAGCAGCATGGAACAAGGCACTTTGTCTAGCTTCACACAGGGAAAATAGTGACATCACATTGATCACAAGTTACTTAGCATTAGAGCAAGGTGAGGGAAGCATATTTATGCACAAGCACAATCATGATGCATGCTCGTCCTATTCGTCCTCACGAAATTGCCAGCCTAAGGCAGCAATTACGTTCTATGTCGGTGGCATAACACGTACTCTCTCGATATATAGCTAGTCGTCAGCTATATTCCTTCTATGCATTCATGGTTAGCATACCTATAGGCAAATTCATTGTAGCCCATCCCCACAAGAGATAAATAAGCACATAATAAAAATAGTAAACTAAGATACCCTCCATATACACATCCCTAGATATATATACTTCGATATCCATAGCTACCCGACAGATATACCCACAATTAAGTACCTTCATATATACATGTGTGTACCATGTAAATATTCCAGTAACCATGGCTAACTCTCCCCTAGACCGCTAGTTGGATGGTCATGCTCTCACAACTCACACTTACCTGGGTGTAGAGGCAATTGATCCATACATTACCATTCAAGTGAATGGCATCCATACAATAGCACGCCGTATGGACGACGAAAGAAAAATTGCAATAAAGTATATCCCTCAAAGTTAGTACTTAGATAGCCACCTAATAGTCCTTAACTGGGCATAAAGGAGGATGTTGCTAGCATAGTTTTGCAAATAAGTTTTGACAAATTTGCCTGTAGCTAAAGTTTTAGTTAAAATAGACTTTTTAAAACCAAAACTTGGCTTTTAAAACTATGTACCTGACAGTATTATGCTTAATCTCGCCCTGATATCAGCTATGACAGAACCATCCAATTTATATAAGATCAAGTACGGTTGTCCTCTCTAACACGTTGACACACCCATACTTTCACTCATATAAATCCAGTAGTCCGCTGAGTGTCCCGAAAGACCTCGGTAAATCAACATCACAACCAAGATCACGTGATTAAGCAAATACATATCACATACACAGGGTTGCAGCGGAAATAATATTATAAATGGGTTCACAAATAAAAGTACCAGTTTGGGTTTCAAAACCGCTTAGTGAAAACAATATAGCTTTCAAATGATTACATTAATATAAGTTCCAAATATATTGCTAGCATAAGTGACATCATCTGACAAAAGCATATAGATGAGAAGTAAGTATAGAATCACCGAGCCCACTGGCGGTTAGCCACCATCATCAACAGGTCGAGAACATCACCTGCAACAAGGTGGGATAAACTCTGAGTACTCGAATGTACTCTGCCAGACTTACCCGTCTTAAACCAAAATAAAGCGACACCAAGGATTATGCAAGGCTTTCTTTAGTGGGCTAGCTGACTCGTTTGCGAAAAGCATAAGCTATCATGAAGAAACCATTTTAAGTACTTTGCATCATCTTTATTATGACCTATCCATCTAGGTAAGCACCTGTACTATAGCAATCACTTTATTAACCAATAACATCCAGTTACCAATTTAGATTTAGCATATCCGATACCATCTAGATAACCATTATTGTTCCATAATAATTACTACGATGCCGTAACTCGAGTCAAGTGCTCACCATCCAGGAGCGATGGCGATTCGAATCGATTCCTAACCAGCTGGTGATTTATTCCTTACACAAACCTCACTCACCTGCTAAAGTGAGGTATCGGTCACTGAGTCAACAATCTAGGAATCTCGAGTTTGCCAAGAACCACACGTACCCGGGGGCCGACCGACTGCACTTTGGTCTTATCATCTCGCCCCCGTGTCCTACCACACCTGCTCCGGCATAGTGCGCTGTGGGCAATCTACTCGGCCCGAATAATCTCCCAGCTTCGCGATCGAAAGGTACTTTATTCAGCCAGCTACTCGAGGCCCAACAACGGTCGGTCCTTAATCGACACAGACGGAAACTAACAGCACCCCAGAACCCTGTCTGGTTACCTCCAACTTTTTTGTCTGGTCTCCAATTATCCATCACACATAGTTAATTCCAGGATATCATTCTTTCCATAGCTAAATTCTTCCAGTAACCACCTATAAATGTTGGTGACCGGATATCACCAATCGCTACCGGTCTAAGCAAGGCTAAGCAGTTATTCGATCCCGACCTAATAGGGTAATAAGGTAATAAGGTAGGCAAGGATAGTAATAAATGCACCAACGGTTTCAATCAACTCCTACAACTTAATGCAACAATATATAAACTCATATATAGGAAGAATTGCTTTTATAAAGTAGGAGACTTAGAATGCTCCGGGGCTTGCCTGGGATCCCACGCAAGTCAGTTCAGTTCGCTTGCACCGTCATGGTGACATCTCTGGTCCTAGCACTTGCTTAGTGCATGTGTATGAATGTGATGAATTGTAACACAAGATGCATCACATAAACATTCAAGACAAACACAAGATTATGCAAGACATAGACACCAATATCTATTTAACTAACCTCACACAACTAACTATAGAGAGCAAGCTACTCACATCAACTCATATCAAGCAAACAAGTTATTCACAGCAATCATAGAGTCAAGGCTGCAACAACAGCAGCTAATTTTACTCATAATAGGAGTTGTACTAATCCAAAAGACATGCAACAAGACAATCTGGAAAGCTTATGGAATTTTCTACAATTCATCTTTAATCATCTTATCATGATTCTCAAGTTAACTAAGTCAAATATACTCATTTACAGAAACTGGTCCACAATTTGACAGAAAGCAGCCGTTTCTGAAACCCAAATTTAAACAGGCATAACTCACAAACCACAAGGCCAAATACCACCAAATTTTAACAGAAGCTAGATACATGAATTATCTACAACTTTGTTATTCTCATATTAAGATGATTTTACAGTTAGAAGGGTCAACTAATCCAATAATTGCATCTCTGTCCAAAACATAGACAGAAACTGACATGCCACTTTAAACAGCTATAAATGGAGTTATACATGTCCTATAAATGTGATTCTAGACTTTTTAGAAATCTTAGCAAATTCTAAACAACTTTGTTGTAAACACCTAAAGCTAATTATACAACTAAGAAGGCCCCACAGTAAGAACAAGGAAACCCTATCTAGGTTTGGGCAGAAACAGCCACCGAGATTTAATCAAGTATAACTCAAGATCTACTTAGCCAAATATCATGATATTTAACTTTTTGGAAATCTTAAGAAAAGTACCACAACTCATGTATTTTCACCAGGTCATGATTCATAACTTCACTGAGCCAATTAATTCAAACATGCAAAACTGTTCAGAGTAGAAGCAAAGCAATACAGGGCATTTGTTATTTTTATAACTCTTAAACTATAGATCCTAAACTCTTGAAATTTTTACTAGACAACAACAATCACCTTAGTAGCACTCCACAAAAATTTCATATTTATTTAAGCATAAAAACTGCAGTTATGAAAAAGACAAGACATGGTAAGTAACAGGAACCTAGCTGCATAGACCTATTTTTACAGCAAAATATTTAAACTAAAACATGCCCTATTATAGATCTAGTGGATACAGAATTTCACAAGGATTCCAAAAAGTCCTCATTTACTATTTTATGATTTTTCTACAAATTACTACGAATTTTCAAAGTGGAGCATTCAAATCTGCCAAAAATCAAAAGAAAAGGAATCTAAATCTTGCATCGAGGACCCTGCGGAAAATATAAATCAAACATCAGCGAAGAGGTCCTTCAGGCACTATTCATATGTGTCTAAGGATTGCAGATACACCCTTTCCATTTGTCGAATTTTTGTACGAAGTCCTTGACACGGATCAAAACAGAGGAGCCCGCCGGGCTTGCTGTTGCCGGCCGGAGGAAGCTCGTCGGCGTCGATGGGGTGGCGGCGCAGCATCAGGGGGTCCACGCGCATCCACTGAGGCACTCAGCTTGGCTGGAGATGACCCAAGGTGGCCCGACCACGCACGCCAGCTGCAGCCGCGACGGCGGCGCCGGTGGCAGCGAGCTGCAGGAGCGAAGCCGGCGAAACAGCTCGATGGGAAGGTGCGGCGCAAATGGAGGAAGGAGTAGGCGAGGTTGGTGGGGCCTGAGGAAAAGCCGGAGCTGAAACGGGGCGACCATGGAGCTTCGGCGGCGGCGGCCATGGTGGGCGAGCTCTAGCGCGAGCGCACGACACCGAGAGCGAGCAAGAGCGCAGAGGAAAGGCTGAGCGAGTGAGGGTGAGTCGTGCTGGTGCTCCATTACATTGAGTGAGGCGCGGGGCACGCAGCAGAGAGCAAGGGCGCATGGCAGCCACGTCCACAACACACGTCGTTCACTGAGGCGAAAATCCGAACAGGTGGCGGGCGACAGTGAGGCTGAGGTGGGGAGCCGACTTCGGCCGTCTCGGGTGTGAATTGGACATTGGGCCTAAAACAAAGTTTGAAGCCCGCGAACTGCTCTTCATTTTTCATTTAGAGACCAAGGTCATTAGAGCTCTTCAACAGTGGGTAATTAAGCCACAAACTGCTAGTGTCAGCGTATTGACAGCGATAAGCAAACATTCAAATTGATGGTGAAAACGAGGTCAAACTGGTGCCATCTTTTTACATGCCCTTCTCCATGAACTTAGCTCCAACTTCCATTTTGGGGTCAAGTCAAGTTACTTAACGAAATTTGGAGAACACGAGACGTCAATGCCGATGGCGATGAATTTCTAGACTTAGAATATTTCTAAGTGCTGAAATCAGCAGCAAATTTGATCTTGTGACCTCGAGTTGACTTACTTCCAAGATGATCTATCTCTTTGTCCAAAAACAAAGTTTGTTCTACATGATATGGACTACAACTTTCATTTAAGGTCCAACCTCAAAACTAGTATAGAACCTACTGTTCTACTTTGACCAAAGTAGGATCACGATGAAGCTTAAATTATCCTTTTTGATCCATTGGAGCATTTTCTTGGCATTTGCCCAACATGAACCTTTCATGACTTTTGTTGTAGAGTTCATCTAGAGTCATTTTGGCAAGGTTGCAAGATTTGGTTGACAATCGAGAATTCCATTCACTTTATAAAATAATTCAAGCAAGGACATAACTCGTCATTTCATGTGACTTCTTGATTCTAAACTTCACGAAACTTTTCCATGGATCAATATAGATGGGTATTGATGTGAGACACATGAAGATATTCCAATAACACTAGCCAAGCATATATCTTAAAAAGGGCCTATATGTAAAGCAAGGGTGCAATATCTAAGTTTAGGTTGGGGCTCATTTCCATAGGTTTGACCTTGACATCTTCATCATTACTTAATATGCCATGTTTGAGCTCAAACCCATTGCTTAACTGATGGCAAACACCTGGGGTGTTACAAATAACTTACTTAGGTCTCTAGTGGTGGCCTGCCGGGAGACCCTAGTAAAAATAGGGTTATGAGCACGTTGAATGTACTCCTCGCATGCATCAGTGTCACAAATACCTAAGGGAAGATCAAGCCTAGTAATCAAGCGACACAGCTCCTGTCTAGCTACATCAGGTTTATAGTCCCAGTTGCGCAAACCATCAGGATTAAGCGCAAGCCTAGACTGAACAGCAGCACGTCGATTAGTTTTTTCCATACATGATTTCTGGTGCCTCTTCAAGTGCCCAATTCTAGAAATAGATCTAGCAGACATAGTAGCCTTACACATTTTGCAAACAGCTTTAGTGCAAATTCTACTACCGTTCACATCCTCATAGATCTCATCAAAGTTAGCCCAGACAGGAGATTTGCGCTTACCAACTCTGGTTGCATTACCAGAAACAGATGGAGCAGAGTTGTTGGTGTTGGAGCCAGTCCTAGCCATCATCGCCCCTTCACCACCGCCGTCGTCCAAATCGATCGGAGCCTGGCTAGCTCCGAGATCGACACCGAACAAGGCAGCTGCGTCCTCTCAAAGGTCATCGTCATCCTCGCCCTCGGGGGCCATGCTCGGTAGGACGGCATCGTCATCCGCCATGGCAGTGACCGCTCCGGCCACGTTCCTCGATGGTGTGGGTGGCCGCCGAGCTCGCTCTATGCCGCAGCTAGAAGAGGAAGCATCGACTACCGACCTACAGATCAAGAAACACATCAGATGACAGAATCAGATCAAGAAAGAAGATGCTAGGGTTAGGGTTAGGGTTAGGGTTTACCTACGCAATCGGAGCCCGGTGCCAGAGAAGACGACGACCCCCGCAGAGAAGACAATAGACCATTAGCAAGGACGGCGAGCGGCGGAGGAGGCATGACACTGATAGGAACACGAACTCACATATCACCAAGAGGGGAAGGGAGAGGGGGAGAGGAACGAGATCAGGGAGGAGAAGGGAAAGGCTAGCCGGCGGCGGAAGGCAGATCAAGGTCACCGAAGTCGATGAGGTCGAACGCCGAGGAGATGGCGGCACGACGAAGGCGAGGCGAAGACGAGAGCAGTGTGGGCGCTGCGCGGCGGGTGGAGTCAAATGGATTAGCCGATTAGGGTTAGGTGAGGAGAGGGGGCGGCCGGCGGCCGCGGCGTGTCCTTTATATATGAAGGGAGGAGCCGAGTGTGGGCTGATGATGGGCCAAAATGGCCGTTGGGCTGGCGGTGGCGGGTAGCAGTTGGGGGGGGGGCTGGCTGCCTCGGGCCACTGTCGGGCCTCCCTCCATTTCTCGTGCCGGGCCGTGGTGACCCACGGGCTTTGGGGTCAGCCCAAGCACGGCCTGAGCAGCGGGCTGGGCCAGCCTGTGCCCGAGTTTCATCGGGCCGTGCCGGGTTCGTGTCGGGCTTTTTTTTCGTGGTTCGTGTCGTGCCGTCTTGCCTCGTGCTTCATGGCCAAGTATAGGCGCTCGGCTGGCCACAGTCGGACGCGCGGCCACGCGGGCGCGGGGGCGGGCGAAGGAGTCGAGGCCGCCAGCCCAAAGGAAAAGAGTCCACGTGTGTGCAGTACGTAGATGGAGAAGATAGACATGGAGAGAGAAAAGAAAAAAAAAGAAAAAGAATATAAAAGGGTACTACAGATAATTCTCTGCTTTCAACAGCTAGATGAATCTGTTTTACCAAATGTTTTTCTAAAATAGCTTCTGCACCGTCCAAAGCAAAAAAAAAAAAACCCCACCGGTGAAACAGAGTTGTACCAAACATACTTTTATTATATTCGTCTAAGCCACAAGCCACGTGTGTCGCTGTAGGTGAGGACAAAATTTCATGACCCGTGCAACGCACGGACATATACCTAGTATATATATATAAATATAAACAAACTGCTACAACCAGGGTCAAATCCAGTGGTTGCATAGATATGGCATGTGTATCCTAGGCCCAGTCCAATAAGAGTACTACTACTTTGCAATCTATATATCTAATATTAAAAATGTAAAAATTTTCTTCACTTTTTTTTTATCGGGCCATTCTTTTCGTCAACGGCCCAACTCCACAGCCTGCACTCGCTTCAGCCGGCAGACCCGCTCGACCAAGTCCAACTCGATATCGTGAATACAAAATAGAGTTATATTAGCCATAGGCTACTTTTTAGGTATATAAATATATAAAAAAAGAAAAACTAAAGAATAAGATAATTCAAAGAAATGAGTTCTCATAGGATTCTGATTCTTTTCCGAATATAATAATGAGTTTTAATAGGATACAAATTCCTTTCCGAATACAATTACATTCATCTTCTATATTCATCTTCTATATTATTAGGGATAGAATTTTACAAACAAGAAAAACACATTGCCACCTGGGTTCCAGATTTGACCGTAGAATTATATAATATTAAATAACCAAAAATTCATCCCATTTATTTTGTCGGCCTCCCCTAACTAATCGGACAGTTAAGAGTTTCTTCCGTTTTTTATTTGACTCAGACTCACATTTATTCGAGTTACAACAACTCGTGTCTAATCGATGATAGATATAAAGTCTAATTCCAATACATATTAAGGTGTGTCCTATATGTGACCTAGACTCATGACTCCTGCTCATACAATAAGTTAGATACGTATTGGGTTCCATTGCAACACACGAGCATTTTTACTAGTAAAAATAAAAGAAAAAAGAAATCCTCCAGCCACCCTAATATAGAAGGTTTTTGTGAGCGGTTCATAATGAGTAGGCGCTAGTAGAAATCGAAGTGTGGGCTCATGGCTATGAACTGCCTGGGTAGACATGTTTGCGTAGCAGTTTATGTAAGGATATCGCTAGTGCAGACATGTTTCTTTTTTGTTGCAGACCAAAGAGACAAAATGATATCGTTATGGTTTGCCACCTTAAGATGAAGCAGTTTGCCAGTTTCTAAAGGAAGTCTCAAGTTAGCAACCATTTATACACCGAGTGAAAATGCAAAGGAAGCGGGATCTTTACAGCAGAACATGAAGTAGTGGAGTTTCCCATGCATATAGATCTCTATACCTTATGCTTGTGTATACTTATTGACTGAAAAAAAAAAACAATCTAGTATGGAAGCATGTACCTTATGCTTGTGTACTTAATTAACTACTTATCGACTGAATGCGTGGATATATCCACGCGTCTTCCACGAGCGCATCATTGTGCTAATATAAGGTGGAAGGGCGTGGAAAAGAATAGAGAGTAGAAAAGAGTTCTGATGTATAAGAGAGAAAGAATATATAAAAGTGGTTAGGATAATTTAGAAATAGTATAGAATTCCTGATATAAAATTGTCTTCTATATTTTAGGAGAAAATTATTAGAAACTATTGGAGATAGTCTTATTTATTCGTCGTAATACTTTTTGGCGAGTTGAAAAACTCCATCTTTTTGGGAAGAAATTCTTGGGAACTTTTGGAGATGCTCCATCTCTTAATGCTACTTTAATTTGGGTATCGGTACTGCTAGCGCCCGGACGTCCGAACGGAAGCCCGCGCGCTGCACTCCGTTTCGCGCTCCACGCGGGGCCCGTGCCGCCCGAGCGACAAGAGGGGAAGGGCGCGCGGCACCTCCGATTTGTAGGGACCCGACCGTGGCGTCATATGGATGCCCTGCAGGCGCCGGGAGGAGGACACACCGAGGCAATGCAACAAAAGGTGAGGAGGAGAGATGCAACACCCTATTTACTTTTGAAACATCCAAATACAACAGTTGCAACATGCGTCTAAAGGAAGTTGAAATACTTGAAACATGCTTCTGAAAAACTTAAAAAAACACCTAAAAACACTTGAAAACCATTGCAACACACGACATCCAAATAAAACACATGCAACGTATGTGTGAAACATATGCAACATCCAAATAAACACACTTTCAACATGCGTCCGGAAAACACAGATGAAACGTACCTCTGAAACATCTGAAACACTCGAAACATACACTTGCAACATGCCTCTTAAACAATTACAACATTGTCGGTATTTCTAATCGCCGGCTAGTAAATTTCTAGTTTTCGCGTCTGGCCCGAATGGTGTGGTCGGAGGACACCAGGATTATATTAGTTCGGGCAGAACATCCCAACGTCTAGTCTGCTGCTGCTCGTGTTACCAGCACTGTTTGTAGTAGGGGTTACAGATGGGTGAGAGAGGGAGAAGGTCCCAAGTCTCTGGTGAAAAGATCGAATGGGGTTGAGCCTTGTTGAGCTCATTCAGCCCTGTGCTCGTGCCTCTCCTGGGGCATCCTTCACCTTTTATAGGTGAAGGAAAAGGCGCATGTTACAGTGAGAGAAAGAGAGAGAAAAGGAGAAAAGCGAGGGCAAAGAAGGCCTCTAAGGTCGCGGCGTCCTTCATCTCCTTTATGCGGGTCCCGTCGGTCCTGCAGATGATGATGGGGATGGCTCCATGTCACGGCCATGTTCGTCACTAGCGCCATACGCAGGCGTCGTCAATCAGCCACGGCGCTCCACTCCATTTCGGCGGGCGACGTGGTCAACAAGTACTCCTATCAGAAGGTGTACGGGGATTAGGCAGCACAACGCCGATACGCCGACACTGTTGGTGATGTGAGCCCCTAGGTATGGTCCGTCGTGGCCACAGGTTACGTCGAGACGTGCCCTCTTCCCTCCCGATGTCAGAAGTTTAACCCTGGGGTCGTACTCTTAGACTCGTAGTGGTTGGAGGCAGTATGGATCCCCGTTGGGCGAGACGGAACCCGCGCCCGAGGGGTCTGGCGAGACGGAGCCCGCGCCCTCGATGTCGGGCGAGAAGGAGCCCACGCCCGAGTCTGGCGAGATGGGGCCCACACCCTCGGTGTCGTACGAGACGGAGCCCGCGCCCTCGGTGTCAGGCGAGACGGAGCCCGCGCCCTCAGGGTCGGACGAGACCTTAAATATGTCTTGGACCATCCGGACGAATTAACGTTCGTGGCCGTTAACTTCCTTCCTCCGGGTATCCCTAATATCGATACCCGACAAACATATTCAAAGTGTGCAACATCCCCCGATCTACTTTTGCAATATTCATATGAAACAAATGCAACATACATCTGAAACGCTTGAAACATACACATGCAAAATATGGGAGGGGAAGGCTAGGCCGGTTGCCGTCGGGGGGGGGGGGGGGGGGGGAAGGGTGCCGTGTCAGGGTGGGGGAGAGCCGCCCACTCCACTGTAACATCGTCGCGCCACCTCCATGGATCTCGCCTGGGTGGGGGAGAGGGCCACCGGATCCGCGGGCGTTGGACGTTGCGGTGGGTGAGGACGCCGGGGTGGGGGAGGGGCACCGCCGGGGTGGGGGAGTGTGCACACCATGGTGGGTGAGGGCGCTGCCACCGGCCAGGGAGGCAGCTATGGCCGCAGGTCGGGGTGGGGCAGGGCGCGAGCACGGACAAGATAAGAATGGAGAGGAGGAGGCAAGGGCGAGCACGCGCGTGCAGGAGTGATCAGTGGGAGACGTTCGTCCGAATGGAGATTTGTTTTTTGTTTGGTGCACGCTCCTGGGGAGCCGCGTACAGACGTAGAGTCACGGACGGGCGTTCTAATAGGAGCACTATCGTTTGGGTATCATGCATACTTGTCTTTCACTGTCTTTAAATACTATATATACTTTTTTTACATACACTACACCAATTGTAGGTGCTGTTTGGATTTTTTTTCCAAGCGAGAAATTCCATTCCCATTATGACATAACGGAAATACAAGCATTCAGAGTTACAGGTGGACAGAAACTAAGATGAAAGACAGGTGCTGTTTGGATAGCCAACATGTTTCTTTGATACCGTAGGACAAAGCTATGGCGGGACAAATTCAACATATCGATTGAAAAATTCAAGCCTCACATTATCTTGCTTGCTTAGATGGTGGAACTAACACGTTGAGAATCGTGCCACGTTGCATCGATATAGTAGTTACAGCGAACGTTTATGGAAGAATTAGGACGCTGTCCTAGATTGACGACCTGTTGCCATATATAAATCATATATATGCCGGCCGGACTTGAATCCATATACTAGCATACTTTTATATATTATTATAACACCACCAAGATGATTTGTGGCTCGGGCACCATGGATCACCGACCCAGCAGCAGCAGGAACCCATGCCTTTCTCTGCTGCTCCTCGTCGCTGCTGTTCTCGTCCTCTCTGGTGCAGTCCATGGCATGACGGCGGATGGCAGCACGGGAATAGGCAATTGATCGATCCACCGCTGCTCTCTACAGTATATCTCTACAAATTGCTCCCAGTTTTTTTCTGACAAAAGTTTAATTTGCATCGACATGCATGTATCCAATTCTTCGTTGCCGGATGCATGCGCGCAGCTGCAGGCACTAACGAGGCGCAGCAGGCCGACAGCGGGAACGGCAGCGGCGACTGCCACGGCCGCAACCACAGCCATAGCCACGGCCACCACGGCGGCGGCGGCGGCGGGAAAGACAAGCCGGGGACGCCGGCCGCCGCCTCCAACCCTTGGGTCATCTCGGCAGAGGCAGCACCGCGGCCTCAAGTAGTGTCGGGGCTCACGGCAGCCACCGGCGTCATCGTCCTCGTCACTGGAGCCGCCGTTTATTTCTTGGTCGCTTGCAACTTACTAGTTTAGTCCTACAATGTATCTCTATTACGATTGTACTACTCATTGACAAAGATGAATTTTGCAAGGAATATAATGCTGTCTTCGATCCAACAGCCTGGCAAACTTTTTGATTTCAGTTGACCAACATCGTTCCTTCAATCTTGGTCGGACGGCTGTGATAATTTCTTTTTCTTTATCTCTCAGCAAGCAATTGTAATCCTTTTTCTCTCCTACACACAGGACACGTACAGTTCGTTTCACTGAAATTTGGCTTATGCTGATGCTTATCCTGATCTGTTGTGAAAGAAAAATACAGTTCGTTTGCTGAAAAGTACTGGTGAAGTAGTGCCGCAAAACAGGACGAGTGTTGACAGGCTCAACCCCTGCATCACCCCCACCACTGCCTCTGAGCTATGCGCTCAACATGTATTGAGAGCAAAATTAAAAGTGACTAGTATAGTATAGTACACGTGCTAACGCCATGGCTTCATTTCAGGTTTGCACATAAAAACAACCAAACAGCGATATTTTTCTTACAAAGGGGGGAGAATGATGTTTGATCATGCTGAACCAGTCAACATTGTTATTCAAACATTAAGATTCTTAGAGAAAGTGAGAAATTAAACACCTTAATTGATGGCAAGACATTCGAATTTGATAAGTTCACATTCGAATTTGGAATATAACACAAAGAACATTAAAATTGGGCCAGCTAAAATTGGCCAGGCTGGAGGATACGGCCCAGTAAAAACTACAAACCGGCCCAGAACACCTTGCATCCGGCCCAGGCCAATTTAAGCACTATTCACTAGTTCGCGGTGGCCGCTCGCGCCCTGCTCGTCGTGACGGCCGTCGTTCTCCTGTGATGATTATCTGCTCACCTGCATTATTTACTCGACTCGTCTGCATACGTGTACATATCTCTGCACAACACCTAGCATAGCCAGAGATAACCTTTGGTGAGATTGATGGTAGATGGATACATACATGCATGGATTCTTCTACGTGTTGCACATCTCTCACTCTTTAGCATTGGAAATTGGAACGGAACTGCTCTTATTTGAACGTCTACGGCATGTTCCTCTTCCTACCATCTGGCCATTCATTCTTATCCACTCGTCCAAGGCTCGGTTCCACATTTCCTATCTTATTTTCTACTTCTGGTCTTCACTATGGGCACCCTCGCTTTTCACATCTTCCTTGTTCTCCTCTCACAGCAAGCCAAGCGGACAACACAACGAGCTCGGCTATGCTTGGCATCTCAAGATGAAGCAATTCCTCATGGTGAAGCTTGGAGGTGAGCATTGTGACAAGGGTGGGCAGCACCGGTGCCAGCGAGCTCTAGCCCACAGGCCGAGCCTCGCGCCCCACTGACTTCGAGACTAGCCCCTCCCCCCCCCCCCCCCCCCCCCCCCCCCTCTTGGATGGATCTCTATTGCTGCGTTGGAGGAGCATGAGGCTCTGATGCATTTGTGGGCAAGGAGCAAGAGGCAGAGTAGTGGTGCGCTAGTGAGCGGAGGGCGATGGGCGTGTGGCCAGGGCTGGAGCTCCTCGCCAAGATCTGTTTCAGCGGATCCTTCATTCTTGTCTATGTTGCAATATATGATTGTTTATGTTGCATTGATATTTTTGGAGCCGTTGCATTGACTCATTCGGGATGTTGCACTGCAAAATAAGCGGATTTTGATATGTTTCTATTCAAGCTGCATTTTTGGGATGTTGCGGCAATTATACCTATATATATGTCCCAACAATAAGTTGGTCTTGTTGCAATGACTTTTTTCTACATGTCGCTGGTTTGTTTGGTCGAGGTCGAGAGCGAGATGGAGATAGACATGTGTTTCTCTATGTTGTAGTTGCAAGTTTTTCGATGGTGCAACAAGCGACCTAGTTTTTTTGTTAAACATTCTCTATTGTGTTGCTGCAGGTTTTCTCTAGTTGTTTCATAAGATGATTTAAGATATTGCAACAACTATGTTTTAATGTTGCAGCAGGTTTTCTCTAGTTGTTTCGTAAGATGATTCAAGATGTTGCAATAACTTGTTTTAATGTTGCAGCCATATCTCTCTCCCTTTCCTTCTCTGCCAAGTTCGGGTGGTGCAGCATGAGGTTGTATGTTGGTGCACGGGTTGTGCCCCACTGAACGTGGGTGCTCCACCGTGGTCGAGCGAGGCGAGCGCATGGAATATGATGGGAAAGAAAGACGGGTGCGCGGCATGGTAAGCGTGCGAGCAGAGATATAATTTATTTTAATCATGGAGGCCGGTGGGTCAACCCAGCGTCTCATATTTATTTACGGGTGCTAGTAGTTCCAAAATTGGAAAAAGAAAGACATCGTCTTATTCTCCTATATTTCACGGATGGAAAGATATAAAGGCCAGCTGGACCGGTGTTCAGTCGAACACACCAAAATCGTGCCACGTTGCATCGATATAGTAGTTGCAGTGAGCGTTTATGGAAGAATTAGGACTCTGTCGTAGCCTACAAGTTGGCCGTGTGATGGAAGTTTTGGACGCGTGGCTTCCATCCAGAGCTGAGCCTACACGGAGGAGCCTGTGCAACAGGGAGACTGCACCCTTTTTTTTTTCCCAAAATCTTGCATGCATGGATATATATAGTTGCAGCGAGCGTTTATATGGAAAAAAGAGGACCTGTTGCCATAATCAGATGCCGGACAGAGACTTATAACTCTGAATCGATTCCTTATGCTAGCATGCGTTGTAGTATATATTATTACACCACCAAGATGATTTTGTAGCCGAGACATCCATCCATCCGGCACCATGGATCACCGACACCGACCCAGCAGGAACCCATGGCTTTCTATGCTGCTCCTCGTCGCTGTTGTTCTCTTTCTGTCTTGTGCAGTCCCTGCCACGGCTGATGGCAGCAGCACCAGCACGGGAATAGGCAAGTGCTCGACCGACCGCTGCTCTCTCGCCTAATCCCTGCCTGTTTCTTTTTTTTTCTGACTAAAGTTTGCATGCGCGCGGCTGCAGGCACTAACGAGGCGCAGCAGGCCGACAGCGGGAACGGCGGCGACTCCCACGGCCGCAACCACAGCCACAGCCACAGCCACGGCCACCACGGCGGCGGCAGCGGCGGGAAAGACAAGCCGGGGACGCCGGCCGCATCCTCCAACAACAACCCTTGGGTCCTGTCGGCAGGGGCAGCACCGGGGCCTCAAGTAGTGTCCGGGTTCACGGCAGCCACCGGCGTCATCGTCCTCATCACTGGAGCCGTCGTTTCTTGGTCGCTTGCAACTTATTAGTTTCGTTTTTACTTATAATTAATACTCGTATAATGTTCGTATCTTGATTACGCTTGCAACTTATAATGTTTAGTTTATACGTATAATACTCGTATAATGTTCGTATCTCGACTAAGATTGTACTCACTTTCCCATTGACAAAGGTGAATTTTGCAAGGCGGAATATATAATGCTGTCTTCGATCCAACATTCTGGCAAACTATTTGATTTCAGTTGGCGAACACCGTTCCTTCAATCTTGGTCGGACGGCTGTGATATTTTCCTGGTCTTTGTTATCTCTCAAGCAAGCAATTGTAATCCTTTTCTCTCCTATATACATTATGACAGCAAAAAGTGATTGAGAAGTTCAATTTCAAATTTGGAAATTAAACATTAATGAGCAAAAAGCATTGGAATTGGGCCGAAAAGACGAGTTTCAGGAAAAACCGAACAGGCCACTTTGGAAACTAGCCTAGATCAGTTTGGAAATCAGCCCACAGGCCAAAACACTATTCTGCACAGATCCCGCCAAAACAGCCTAGATCCCGTTCCTCAGTTGACCGAGTTAGACGCCCTCGTCTGATCCGCCATCGCCGGCGCGACCGAGCTTCGCCCTCCCCGCGTCCCCCCCCCCCCCCCCCCCCCCCTAGATGCACTTCCCAGATCCCACGCCCGCTGGCTGCCAGGCCTAGGCTGCCGCCATCGCGGAGACCCTCCTGCCATCCCCTCCTCCTGCAGAATCAACATCCAGGGCTTGCGGCAGCACAGGACCAAACCTCTTGCCTCCGTTCTCTCCTCCATTTGGAGGGATCATAGCAGCTTCCTCATGAAGAACGCGTTTCAGCCGCCCATATGCTTCAAGTGATTGAGATGCTACGAAGGATGCCATTTGACTGATATTGTGTAGCTCATGGTACCTCTGTAGGCTATCGGAATAGTCATACATGGCGCTCTTCATTATAGGAGGAAATCCACGCTTGCCCCCCCTCGTCCACCTTTCCAAAACACAGCAGTCTGGAAGCTTGTGTTCTCCTCGACGACCCAATACAAAGAAGATGTGTGAGCATGGGGTTCCAAGGGACTGTAACTTTAGACAAGAACAAGAAATTTCCTTCAGCTTGCGTTCAACAATGCATATCTCACATTTCACATAGTATTGTTTGTCTCCTTTATCAACCCATCCAACAATATACTCAACAATATCATAGCCATCTACAGTCTCAATCCAATAACACTTGTCGGCTGCTTTTACGCTGTACTGCACATCAGTAAAATAAACATTTGGTGTGAACAAATTCGCAGCCTCTTTCTCAATAGTTGAAGCATCTGGTGGTAAGCATGGCTTAGAACTTGCTTGAAAGTCCAGATACACTTCATTACTGTGCAACTTTGAAAGACAGTGGTTAACGTGTTGTATCAGCTCTAACAGTGTCATTTTCCGATCTAGATTAAACTGAATCCTAGAGTGTAGGCTCTCACTATGCTGGTTGCTCCTCAGTCCTAAGTAGCACTTACCAGCATGATACGCCGCACACCAGATTTCCCTCATCTCATACATCTGGTACAGCCACGAGTCCTTATCTGTAACTTTCTCCTTTGCCAAGAATGCTATCAATTTCCTCTCAATCTTTTCTATGGAGCAACGATCATAAAGAAAACCCCTAACCTTATCCTTTAGATCCTGGGTGTGAAGATTACGTGCAATGCACACCTCAATATGCCATACGCATAGCCTATGCGATAAATTCGGCCACACAATACTGATTGCTTTCTGCATAGCACGGTCTCCATCGGTGATCACAGAAACCGGATGCCTCTGAATCATGGCATCACAGAATGACCTAAGCAGCCACACATATGACTCAGTATCCTTGTGAGAAAGAATTCCACAGGCAAAAAGAACCGTGCTTTTATGGTGATTCACCCCAACAAAGGAACAAGGGTCAGGTTGTATCGATTCGTTTTGTACGTGCCATCAAACACGACGACATCACCAAACGCTCTATAATACATCTGACATTGAAAGTCACACCAGAGCAGTCCCGTCAGGTGCCCTCTACGTTTCGATTCTGTCATGTAACTGATGATTGTTCGAGCATCACCACCAGAAAGTGTCTCCGCCTTGTTGCGATGGCAGAAATTGTAAAGGTCCCTTGATGTAAATCCAACCTTATCAGACCCACCGCACCGCCTAACCATAATATCCATTATCTGGTGTTTGCGGATCCCAGAAATCTGCAGCTGCACAATCTATGATTTCTGATCATCGCTGATTCTTCTATGTGAACGCAGAAAGCAAGCAAGGTCTGGTTCCGTCATCGGATGGTTGTGCTCGTCGATGAAATCCTTCACATACCACTGCTCTGTGTTCGGATCCTGTGCAATCACAAGTTGAGCACGGCATCCACAACGAGTGATATTCCGCGACCTCCGCTTCTTGATCTCCCTCCTCACCTCCTTCTCTACGCAGAAACCTTCACAGCTGCAAACAAACTTCCGAAGGGTCCTCGAGGCTGGCCTCCGCTTCTTTCGAGGTTTCATCATGTGATCGGATTACAGGGGAGTTGGTACCTCGAGGCTGGCCTCGGACTGGAGGGCGACGAGGGCACACGGGAATCCGGCGGACATGACGAAGGCGGTGACGGAGGCGACCACCGCAGCCCTCGCGCTGGGGGCGGGGGCAGCGGCGCGGCTGGGCCGCCGTCGCGACGAGGCTCCGGCGGTGGCTAGAGGGAGGGAGAGAGCAGGGCAGCGGTCGCTAGGGTAAGAGCAGGGCAGTGCGGGCGATGGCAGGCCGGCGCGGCGCCGTGTGAGGGCGGCGGCGGCGGTGGCGGCTTTGGTGAACGCGACAGCGCGTGCAGGGTCGGGGCGTCGGGCGACGCCGAGTGCGAGGGCGAGTCGGGACGACGGCGTCGGGCGCGGATCGGGGAGGGGGCGCGGCGAGTAGTGATAGGCACGTGAAATGACCAACATACCCTTTATGATGATAATTAATATTTTATGGAGGCAATGGGAGGCAACGCGAATTATAAGGTTCGATCAAGGCCATTTAAGCTCAACAAAGATAGCTGAACTGCCTAACGAGCGGTTTGTCCCGTAGTAACGTATTTGGTACCATGAATAAGTAAAAATTATGTACATAGATTTTGTTACGCACTTAGATATGCATTATGTCCAAATACATAATAAAAGCTATATATCTAGAAAAGCTAGAATGACTTACACTTTCAAACAGAGAGAATACAATTCTACGTTTGAGATTAGTCAAACTTTCTCAAATCGTTTGACCTATTTTATAGGTAAAAATATCAGTACTTATGTCTCTATGTAGGTTTACTATAAAAATATATTTCATAACTAATCTAATGATGCTTATTTGATATAGATGATTTTAGTACTTTTTTTGAATAGAGGTGATCAACTTATCGAGAAATGTGAATTGCATTCTTTTGGGACAGGGGGACTACTCCCTCGTACCCAAATCCTTTGCTTCCCTTGCCTTGTAGAAAATTCTAGCATCTTCCTCCTACCATCTATTTCCCTTGCTTTATATTTATTTTGAATTCTATCTCAGTTGTATCCGATTGCCTATACATTTTGGTGTTTGTTAATAATGTCCTGAAGTGATTCGGTTGCTAAAAGTACAGCGGCAGCACATAGAAGTGTCCCAGCGTGTTGCCGTTGTTCCCCGTAGTCAAGAAGACAAATGCATTCCCTTCTTGCTCTATGTTACTCACTATATCCAAATACCAGTATCCGAGGTAAATCTAAAAAAATAGTAGTCTACAAGAACAGAAGAGCAAAAAGAAAGGCATGCATGATCTGTTCTAAACATCTCCACGGGCTTACATATCGAAATTGGCCCGCTTGCATTGGATAGGTCCGGTCTCTTCACATAAGATTCAAACCAGTCTGCCTTGAACATATAAAAAAAAACACTAAGTAAAGTTGTTCTGTACTATTGTATTGTATCCATAAACAACCGGGCCTACATATCACATTTGAAATGTGCATTATGCTTTTATTACAAAATCTAAGCTACATGGTACATACAGCAAGCAAACCCATTGAATACCCCCTACTGCTGTCTTTTTTATAACATTTGGCGACTAAAAATCAAGGAAGACATTCGTTAGTGCTTGCTTTTACAAAGTTATAAACAAGCAAACAAAGGGATAGACAGTGAGGTTGGTGTGACGACCAGCACCAGAAATGGAGGGACCACGTGGAAAGGAATGAGGAACCTATTCTATATCCCTTTCAAGGGGGCTTTTTAAGGCAACGGTGGAGAGCTTGAGTGGCAGTTCGTGGTCTGGGTTTGCTGCTCTGTTTTCTTCAGAGCAGCAGCCATGGAGAGGATGAAGAAACCATGCCTTGGCGTCACCCTGCTTCTCTTCTTGCTCCTGGTGTCTGCTGCCCATGGAGCTCAGCTTGCAGATGCCAAGGACGTAGCAGGTATGCGATTTTTGCTCGTCCTCAGGCTAAAAACTCGGGGCTGTATTTAGTTTGTCTTCCATGTATTGTATTACTTTTGTTTCTACAGCACTGCCACTAGCTTTCTGTGATTCAGTTCATTTAGGCCAAAAAAAAACTTGAATTGGAACCCCAAAAGGCTGGTTTGAATTGAACTCCAGAAAGGTGGTTTGAATTGAACCCCAGAAAGGTGGTTTGAATTGAATCCTAGAAAATTGGTTTGAATTGAACTCCCAGAATGCTGAAACTGTGGAAACACAAGAAAGATATAGTTCTAAAGACACAATGTCCTGCTCACTCTTAATGCTTTTAGGATAGCGTTTTCAGTTCTTGAGGAGTGCGTACAAAGCATGGTTGGCCTAGGAATGTAGCAGCATAACCTTGTAAATTAAGGCACATATGTTTAGCTGATTTTTTTAGATAAGCTATGTTTAGCTGATAAAATAAATATACTTGTATGCTAGGACACCATCATGCCCCCACATCTTTTGGCCAATTGCTTGCAACTAGCTAAGGATATATATAGACGCACATATGCTTTTTGTTTATCACAGTGAAATGATTGGTTTTATGAAAGAACAAGTAGTATGAAATGCGGATGCAGTCTTGTGGAGGAGAACTGTTGTGTTGTAAATTACTCCGTAATATGCTGCTGCAGAACTTTGGCGCAAAGGCATCTATGGTATCAGTTGTAATATGATAGGTTAACATGTTTCAAACTTCAAAAACTTCTATTGCATAGGTATATCCCCCCCCCCCCCCCCCCCCCCGTGTTTGCATTTCTATGCTGTAATGCCTGTCTAATGAAATCTGGATACCAAGTTAAAAGAAAGTGAGTCAACACCTGATATGTTGATCACTTAAAATAATTTTATACCCTCTTTAGAAACTAGAAATACAAAAGGAATTTAACAGACAACATATAGTCTTTTCTCACAATCAAACAAAAGTAGTTCCAATTGAGGCCTAAACCTTATGACTCTGAAGAAGATTTGTGCAACTCTGAAGAGAAAATATATATGAAACAAAAACAAACATATCTTGGACTCTGCTGAGGTCTCCAGACCCCAAATGCAGATCGGAGGCCCCTTCTCTATCACAGATGCTCTGTCGGTCTGCCCTGTCCATGTGTGGTGAAAGATATGATTCCCTGCATTCCAGGATGCACAACCCACACGTTAATTAAGGATACTTATTCCTTCCTGGTGCCCGCCAATGGCATAAGAAAGCGATCCGGCACCAATACTTTATTCACTGCACACACCGCATCATTGTACTAGTACTCCAAAGTCCAAACAACAAAAGCTATAATATAGCTTGCTACCTGATGACCTGATCAATCCACACAAAAAAACAGTTAAAAATTCTTGAAGAAAGAATCCACTTTGATGGTTTCCAGGACCTGTGAACAGAATCATCTCAATTAACAACATTTACCGCTGAAATGATGTGTGCAGCTGCAGCAGGTGACGGCGAGAGGGCCACGGTAAGGACAGGGCATGGGCACGGCTACAGCAGCCACAGCGGCGGGCACCCGAACGGCGGCACGCCGGAACAGGGTGGCACGGGGATTGTCGATCCACGTAACAACAATGCTAGGAGCCACCACCGCAATGGCGCGGCGAGATGGGCTCTTGGCTACTCTTCTTGGCTCATCTGCACACTCGTTGGAGGAGTTGTTGTGATGCTTCTTGTATGAGATACGTACTAGCTAGGAGATGAGGTGTGATGCTTGTATGTAAAAATTGAAATGTCTCTTCTTTCCTCGAACCTTTTTTTTCCTGTAAAAAAATATGGTATTGTTCAAATGTCGTCTGGAGGGAGAGAGATATATACACCATGTGGGGTGTGAAGTTGGTGAGTTTTTTTACCCCAAAATTTTTCGCATTTTCCCTTTTCATGTATGTAGCTTTAGCGGCTTGCTGTGATATGGTATGGTATTTGAGTTACCATGTCAGTTTCAGGTTTTAGATTTGGGTTGTTGTATGTTATTTTGCCTTACTTGTGCAACCGTATTACTATGCTATATAGTAGATCTAATGAAATATGTGGTTGGAGAACTGTACCTAATAAATTATGCTTGTGAGGATGGAACATCGAAGCGATCCTAAGAACATTCGGCAATATTTAGAGCCTGTTAGCTTTGGAGCCTAAGAAAGTTGTCTAAGCCAGGCAACAATCTCAGGCATTGGATTTTTGTTGCCTGTGCAGACACACTTCTCAGTGCAGCAACCAAACAAGCCCTTAGGCCCTCCACAATGTACAGCTTAAGTAGTGCTAAAAGAAGAGAGAGATTGTTCAAGAGTGACTCCACACACTGCAACGACCGGTGCCAACGCTAGCCAAATGCGGAGCGGAGCAAGTAGCTGCTCCGGTTCCATCTTCGTGCCATCTATTAAAGAAGTATATTTTTACTGCTGGTCCCAACTTGCAATGGCATGCCTGATGAGCTGAAGTACATTGATTTGACTACTACACTGGCCTGCTGTACCTTTTTAAGCGATGCTTGCAATGCTTACACGCTGTGGAATTTCAAAGCCATGCCAAATACCAGTCATGGGACCCGCTTTTTTCTTTAGCACCGCTCCGCCATTGTGGAGGGCCTTAGACTTGGTAATTTGGGCACCGCTTGCCATGGCCCAAGGCCTGGCCTAAAAATAATAGATAGGCAACTGGTTAGGAGGCCAAAAGCAAATCAGGCTTAGCCAGAGCTCAGGTTGAAGCATATATTTTTTTTCTCATTTCTTTTACTCTGGTCGGAAATAGGCCTCGACGTCCATAACCTGGCCTGGTCTGGCTCGAGAAACAGAGCCGCAAAAGATAGCACGTGGGGGGCCATGCCTGTAAGCATGCAACCCCCGTGGCTTCGGTGGCTGCCCTGTCGCTTGGTTCAAAGGCAAACTAGCCATTAGCTCCAACGGTCGACTAAGCGTTTCTGCGGTGCCTCTCTTGTGGACCCCCTGATAAATCTGGTGGGTCCCAGACTCTCTCAGGTGGATTACACTGAGAGTTTGGTGCAACGTATTATCTAGTGTAGTGACTCCCTAGGCTAGGAACTGAAAATAGTACAAGTCACAAGGGTTGCAAGTGATTCAAATCTGGCAACTCCAGTGTGTTCCAACATGAACACTTTCACCTTAGGAACTGAGTTTACTTTTCAAAAACAATTTTCACGTGCATCTTACCACGTCATTAGATGCAATGCATATACAAAGTTAGTTCAAACCTAGTGGCACTAAACAACCATTTTGCATTAGAGTCGCCCTCTTAACAGTATATTATCTATCCTAAATCCAACCACACACTCTATTGCGTCTTGGCCGATGAAATAAAAACCCGTAGAAGATACCTTTGCCTTTGGGCTTTCATCTTCTCTTCTTCTCTCCAAGTATGAGCTTGCTCCATATGGCTTGACCATCCTCACAACCATCTCCTAGCCTTGCTCACCATCTTGATGTGAACCCTAGTTCAATCACAACTCAATGAAACCATTAATCCACTAGTTGCCATTCAATTACCAAAACCAAACTTAGGGATTTTAGTGGTCGAGCTCGCATGTCGTGCACTGTTGGTGGTCGACATCATGCTCGTGCAACACTGACGGCTCGAGCTCGTGCTCACGTGTGCCGGCAGCCGAGATGTCATGCCTGTGAGGGGCCAGTAGCCAAGCTTGTGCCCGTGCATGACGGCTCGCTCGTGACAGAGTCCGCCAGTGGCCAAGCTCGTGCCCGTCTGTCACCGGTGGCCGAGGATACCTGGCATAAGCCCTCTAGTTCTTGTGTAGATGGATCTCGCCGCCATGAGATCGAACTTGCTGGCCATGGAGGTGGAGGTAGGAGCCAAGTACAACCACGGGGGAAGCATGCGAGGAGCCCGACTTAGAGTAGCAGCACCACAGCCTCGCGCGGCCTCGCCCCCGCCCCATGCTCACTGGCTGCACGTACGCCACCGCCACTGCCACCGCCCCCGCCCCGGGCTCATCGTTCGCACAACGCTCCCGGTACTCCTAGGCTGCGCATGCTTCTGCCTCTGCCTCTGCCTTGCCCTCGCCGGACGCACGCCACCCGGTGCCTACGCTTGCCGTGGGCCATCCTTTGCGCCGCGTTTGTAGGTCACGCGTGCCCCCTCCCCCACACTCATCGGCAGCATGCCGTCTCCGTCCTCGTCCTCGCTGGACGCACACCGAGCCCGCGCCTACACTCGTCATGCGTCGTTCCTTCCCCCAGGCTTGCGCTCACGCTCACTGCCCCGGGCCCCACAGTCGTTGTTTGCATGCTGCCCCTGCCCCGTGGAGCCGAGCCCATGTTTCCGTGGTTGCGGCGGCTGCCATGGTTGGTGTATGGAATAGAAAAGATGAGGTGAGAATGGAGAAGGAAGAGGACAAGGGTGAGCTCCGGAGCGGGTCTGGAAGAGAGAGAGAGAAGGGAGGGTCTATTTTCTATGAGAAAAGTAAATAGGCGGAGTTCAATGCAAAAATGACTGTAATTTTGACATGCCACATAAGAAAAGTATCGGCGACGAATCGGTATAGATCTACGGTGAATCGAAAATCAAAATAAGGAATCCAGAAATGCATTTTAGAAGTTCATAAACCTAAATAGCACACCTAGTTTAAAGGTTGTTGGTGTATTTAATTCTATATTTTTTATTCCTTGTAATTTTATTTTTGCTTTGCATAAAAGCACGGACATTCCTATTAAGAAATCACTAATCATTTATTCCAGCAACTTAACTTGCACCAGGAATGCTAATGTTAGTACACATCATTCCTTGAGCAGAAGTTTGTAAACATTGGCAGCGCCACCCATGTAACGGAGTCCTATTGTAGCAGTGGTGGCGACCGCCTGGGTCCACAGAAAACACAGTTGCATGCCGGCCCTTCAATGCAGTTTCCGAGGGCAATACATCTGTGCTTGCAGTTCTTCGAGATACAATTGTCACCCAACATACGTCCTATTCGTTTCGGCTTGTTTGACTGATAAACTATGACTAAAAATATTGTTGGCTGATTTAGTATAAGAGAAAAATATTGTTCGTTCGCTGAAAAAGTACGACTTATAAGCCAAACAAGCCCAAGTGAATAGGGTGATTCACTTTGGGAACTTTGGGAACAGGGCTTATAAGCCAAATAAGCCCAAGCCCAAACTGATAACTTTGGGAACACATTTTGCATTGCCGCTACTTTCTGTTGACGCCATTATTCCTACCCCATCTGCAAATCTCAACAAGAAAAATATTCGCAAAATAACTATAACAACACTTGTGAATAGGATCGAAACACATTATTAATATATAGCTGCATAGGTCAAAATATACTTGTGAGCAGCACCATGAAGGCAAGGAACAGGAAAATTTGGGTAGTCCTCATCTTGATTAGCCTGCTGAAAGGGTGACTTGAAGAATTAATGGTGTTGAAATGTGCAACTAGTTGCTAAAAGTTTGACCTATGGGGATAGTAAATGTGTCTTATATATAGTGGTTTGGGACTATTAATTCTTGGAAGCACATTAACCGTATGTGCCAGTACATCATCTCCTGAAAAAATATAGTAGCATTTAATTGTGATTATCAGTATGAGCATATCTACCGACTCATTCTAGAGTAGGAAATTAATGTATATAACAAGGCTTGCTACTGCCTATTGCTCTTTAGGTGTATTGCATATTTGCTTGAACTATTATAGTAGATGAGTTGCAGCAAATTAATGTAACACCCTAGGTGTTTGGCTTCCACTAATTGCATTTCATTTCATAAACATATGCATCATCCATGTCACCATGCCATTATCACTGAAACATACATATGCAGCATTCGCAAATTCTGTTTGTTTCATACTTGATTGCTTATGATTGGTAGTAGTGCAACATGTGAATGCAACATGAATTTCTCCTACCTTGAAACATGGCAATATGGTAGTAATGTGACAAGTGTAAAATAACAACAAAGTCATGAAACATGTGAAACATTGCATTGCAACATTTGGGTGAATTGCTTGTTTTGTTGCTTCATCACATGTGATCATTTGAAATGGGTATAGCATTTGTGTAAAGTGGTTGATTATGGTCTAATACACCTTAACTAGACTTAGGGTAATTGTTTGAACATTGTTCATGTGGACCAAAATGACCAAATTGCCCTTTTGTGGAGGTTTGACTTTAAATTACCCTAGCATGGCACAGTTTGACTGCTTCAAAAGACCAACTTAGAGACTTTGCATGGCTATGCACTCTTTACCAAAGTTGTAGCTAATTTATCAAGGAACAAAAGTTGTTTTATGATCAACTCATGAAAATATGTGGAATAGCCTCAAACATGGCCCACAAGTCAAAATTGAAGGCTGATTCAAACACTTGAAAAATTTCTAAGTGTTAGAACTGGATTCAGTTTCGTGTACCCAACTTTTTCACCTTGTAGATCCCTAACAAAGCCAAACCAGCTCGAGCTCCAATAGTAAGAGTTGTAGTTCACATATAGATGTTCAACTTTGTTAACTATGGCATAATCTAGATTGTCACAGATTAGGAGCTAATCACCGCCAAACTTGCTCTGTCAGTCGGGTCAATTGTTGACTGAATCGCGTTTCAGACCAGCTACAGTGCTGGCCGTTTCAGAAAACCTTTGACGCGTGTACGCCGCGCGTCGTCGGTCGCCTGCTCACGCTGCCACGCGCCGCGGATGCCCTGGCATAGCCGGCCACGACTTGAGCTCGCCCAACGTGCCTGTCAACCAGCTCACCAGTCCCATTTCCATTTCCTCCGCTCGCCCGTAGCTCCGCAGCAACAGAGCAGCAGCTTCACCATTGCCAACCGGGCATCGCCACCGCCTAGCTCATGCCTCTTCACAAAAACGCGTTGCCTAGCTCGTCTGTAGCTTCGCAGTGATCTCCTCTACCTCCTCCACCCCACCGTCGTGCCAATTTGGCCTTGGTAAGGGCAAAATCGCCGTTTTCTTCCACCGCCGCCATGGCTGACCTCGCCGGAGATGGCGCTCCACGCGGCCAGCTGTCCTCGTGCCCTTGCCATCCCTCCTCTGCCTTGAGCTAGGTCTAGTGCATGCCACTGATGCTCGTAGGGTCACCCATTCGAGCCGTGGTGCCGTAGTCTTGCCGGAGCCGGCCATGCTGTGGCCGTGCGCGCGCCATGCTCGTCGCCACCCCCGGTAGCCGTGATAATAGCATCAATTGAGGACATCGCTAGATGCGCATGGGCAAGGCGAACATCGTAGCACCGCTGACCTCGCCGGAGGAGCCACCGGCGACGAGCTATGCTGCCGTCTCCTTCTCCTCCCTTGTCTGTCTCTATCGGGCGGGTCCCGGTTGTCAGCCGCTGAGGCTGAGGCGGGAGCCTGGCTGGGCCACGCCGTTTCTGGGCCACGCCTACGCCTGCTTTGTGGGCCGCCGTTCTTCGGGCCGGCCCACCAGTAGTTGAATTGATTTTCTTAATTTGTTTTGTTTTATTATTTTCACAGATTGGTGTACATTTTCAAAAATATGTATCTCCTAGTTGGTAGCTTCAAATGATGTGGTTCAAATTTTGCTGAGTTCATGAGAAGGTCTAGTTAATATTAAAAATATGAGTTATGCCATGTTCTGTTATGAAAATGGGAGTTTCTATTTATCTCTTTTAATCATGCAAGAAATAGGGGTAATTATATCTTTTTCTAGGTAGTTCCAAATGGCATGAAATTTTTAGGGTGTACTTCTCACATCATGAATAGCTTGTAGTTAAATTTTCATAAATTTTGGACACTGTTTGCAGGAGATAGAAAATTATCTTGTTTGCATGGATGGATCTTGTGTGAATTATCATAATTTTTCTATAGATCCAGTAAAGGTAAAATTTGGTGAGTGCTATTCTTATGCTAGAATGATGCTAGAAAAAATAAGAAATCTATTGCTTGACACTTTTCAATAGGGTTTTCTAATTATGCTAAAAATAGACATGCCACCTATTATTTTGGGTACAACAAGTTCTGCTTACTCAATGGCTTTGAAATTTTTATGGTAGTCTATGTGAAGCATGAGATAGCTACTGTAATTTTTGTAGACTTTTATGAATAGTTTTACTATATATTGCTTTAATCACCTAATTAACTAAATAAATTTAAAAAAGATATTAAATAATTTATTTAGAAGTTGGCACTATACTTTTTAGTGTTCCTCTGGTATGTGCAACAAGTTGGTAAACTTGGTTTGGTCAAATTATGCTTTTGCATCATCATTAAATAATTAAGTTAGTAACCCTATCATTTCTGGACAGATTCTAGGTTTGCTGGAATTCGATCTGGTTAACTTAGAATCATGCTTTGATGTTTACAATTGATTTGTAGAGAGTTTCATAAGCTTTCCAGAATGTCCTCATGCAAGTCATTTGGAATTGTAGAACTCTTGTTGTGATTGAATTAATGGACGATCTGTGTGCATATGAAACTTTAAATGTAATTTATGAATGCCTTTACTATTTCTAAGTTGTGGTAATGTTCCTAGGTGTTAGGCCTTTAACTGAAGATGAGCATCTTTATCTTAGGTTATGCAAGTTAGGTAAGTTGATCTTGTTCTTTAAGTTAAGTTAGATACATGCTTAAAGTGTTTTGAATAGAGCTATTTTACTCGGTAAATGGGTGTCCAGTGATGTTTTCGTTAAACATTTACTGTGATTCATTTATCATGAGCATCATGTCATTTCTTATGCATCCATGATATTTATCTTGTGCATCGGCATGCAATAAGTGTACCGGAGGGAGTAACACTGCTAGAATTCGAGGAATCGAGCGAGCAGCAACAGCCGACACCGGAGGTTCAGGAGGTGCAGCCTTCAGGAGAAGTGGCAGACGAGGTCGCCGTTGAGTGCTCGGATCACCGTCCGTGCAACTTTGTGAAAGGCAAGCCCTGGAGCATATTAAGCCTCCTAATTTCCGAAATGCAGTTATAGTATTATTGTTACATATATATATTGTTGCATTAAGTTTAGGTGTTGGATGCAAACACTTGCTGCATTGGTTATCTGATCCTTGTCCAGATATTGATACCCTGAATCCTATGTAGCTCAGGCTCATGTAGTGCTTAGCCCTGCTTTAACACGGTAGAAGTTAGGTGATTTCCTGTCACCTACGAGATATAGGAAGATACATATGGCACGGTTGGCTATATTTGCTATCATGGAAAAGAACCAGTTTTAATTTGAAATGAAGACCAGACGGAGGCTTGCTGGTTTGTAGTGACTCCGTCTGTGTCGATTAAGGACTGAATCTTGGAGCCTTTCCTGTTCATGTTGAACGCATGCCTCTCTCTTAGTTGGCCGGGTCTAGAGACCGACCACGAAGCTGAGTAGCTCACCTCAGGCCAGGAGTCGATAAGTATAAAGTACGCCTCGGAAGGGAGCTGTAGGCGTGAGTCCAAGGGCAGGTGATTTAAAAGTCCTAATCGTCCTAGCAGAAGGGTAATCCCTGAGAGTGCTGACACTAATCGAACCCGCGATTTGGTTCCTGAGTTGTCCCAAAGGTGACCCACAGCTACCCTTGCTAAGTATGCCAGGGTGAGAGTTAGGAATACCCCATCAGCTGAGTTGTAATTCAATTCGAGTCGCCGTCTCTCCCGGTTAGTGAGAACTTGATGGGCTTATCTCCAAAGTAGATACACTAAATAACCTAATGGTTTGGAAATGATGATATGATGATGACAGCCTGATTATACCTGCTATGGTTAATATTGTTTGCTCCTAATAAGTGAGTGCTCTAGTACAGGTGCTAATCTAGTGGACAGGTAAATGATGATAAGCTTGATGCTAAGTTTAAATTGGTTACTATAATCATAAGCTCTTTTATGCAACTGTGTCAAGCTAGCCCACCTAAAAAGTCTTGCATGATCCTTGGTGTCTTTGATTTCTAGTTTTGACGGGTAAATCTAGCTAAGTACCTTCTCGTACTCAGGGTTTATCTCCCACCTGTTACAGATGACCAGTTCTACTTTGGTTGCTGCAAGTACTGCCTTCTCCCAGCTAGGGATGAAGACTAGACCATTGGGTGCGGTCTCTACTAGTTCTCGTACCTAATAATGTTTTTGTGGGACATGACTCAGACTCGACAATGTATTTGAAAACTATGATGTTTTGTACTAAACTATGTTGCTTCCGCACACTCAAACTTGGTTTGTAATATGATATTTGAACTCTGATGGATGTAATTCGAATGCTACTTGTGAAATGTTGTAACGAATGATGTGTTGTGTTGAATCACTACGATCTTGGTTTGTATGTCGAGAGTTGGTTGAAATCCTTCGTGATTTCTAGACTACCGGGATTATGGGAGCTTAAGTACAGGAATATTGATCGCTTCGGTGATTGTTTTTGTACTTACGTTTTTATGATTTGGTCGGTTCTGTTACCGCTTGCATCAGAGCAAGATTCGACACTAAACATGTCATTTGTGTTATTAAAACAAAAGTATTTGTGAAAATCCTAAATTAAATACTAAGTATTGCCAGTGTTCATATCCCTTATGCCCAAATAAGGACTCTTAGGTGGCTTATTAAAGTACTAACTTGGGGGTTCCTGCTTGTTTCTGTTTCGTCATCCATATGGCGTGCTATTGTATGGATGCCATCCGCTTGGGTGGTAATGTATGGATCAAAATACCTCTACGCTCTGGTAAGTGGGAGTTGTGAGAGCATGACCGTCCAACCGTCGGTCTAGGGGAGAGTAGTTGTGGTTGCTCGCATACTTACATGTTTGATCATGTATCTATGAGAGTACTTAAATGTGGGTATCTCTGACGGGTAGCTGTGATACTAGAGTATATGCATCGGGAGATGTATGTATGAAAGTATTTAGTTTACATGCCTTTTTGGGAAATTACTGGGCTAAAATGAAATTTTCTGCAGATACACTAACAACATATCGTTGTAGATCGACTAGCTACCGTATACGAGAGAACGTATGTATGCCACCGTATATTTCGCTAGCCTTTAAATTTTTCTAGGTTTGTGAGGACGTACGGATCGTGCATGCATCATGTGCAAGCATACATGGCATTTCTTGCATTACTCCCTCCTTTAAAATATGATTGTCCCGACTAATTAAATTTCATATCCCTTAAATGATTCCCCCCTTACGTTACAACTTTTTGCTATAGATGGCGCGCACAAAACTCACTGCTCGCAAGTCCGCTGGAGGCAGGGCGCCTCGTCATCGTTTAGCTCCTCGTGAGCCCCGTCCTAAGCCTACTGAGGCGGAAAGGCTGAGGGCAGAGCTGGCCTGGGTGACTGCTGAGAGAAATGCGGCTCAGCACTGTTTGGAGCAAGTAACCCAAGAACAGGACCAAGAGACCCTGGAGGTTCAGAGGTTGACAGTTGCTCACTGCAACTGTGAACATATGTTGATTCACGTGATGAACCAACGGAATGAAGCCTGGCACGAAGAGAATGTGTTGAGAGCGTGACAGGTAGAGTTAGAGCAGCAGTTGGCAGTTGCCGAAGAGTACAATGACCATCTCCATGAGGAGGTTCACCTGTTACACAATCAACTTCACCCTCTCCTGCCACCTGATGATGAGGATGAGATGGGCTCTGGTGTCATCATGGCTGAAGGTGATGGTGGCATTGAGGTCAATGGACCTGAGGACGTTCCACCTGATGAGGAGAAAGATGAGGAGTTAGAGCCTGCTAGTGATGAAGATGGAGGAGAGATCTTCAACACTGACTCCGAGGATGATGTGTAGTTTAGCTCACTACTTAGCTAATGCGCTAGAGCTAGTCTTTTGTTGATCCTCATGCATGAACGAGTAGCTTTGTAATAAGTTAATCGTTGGGATGTAATATCGGACCCTAAGTTATTTTGGATGAAAGTTTGGAACCACTATGGCTTGGATGTAACCTATCAAACGTGTTATGCTCCACGCATGTGAGCCTTTGTTAAATTTCGTCTTTGCGGTCTATAGATCTCGCTGTTGGTTAAGTTCATCGCATTTATGTGTCAATTGATGCGCTCGATGAGTTGTGTGATTGTGATGAATGATTGTGCCTCTGTTGATTATATAAATATATTCTCTCCAATGGACTCAGTTTGGTATAATTATACAATTCATCTACAAAAATTTCCACATCGTCAGTGCTCATTGGCTATACATTTTATAGATGGCTTATAACCTTCGTCGCGGTCGTAGCATGGGAGATGAGGAACAACCACCTCCTCCACTGCCCACACTAGCTGAGCTAATGCAGACAGTTGTTGAAAGTCAGCGCATGCTAGCTAAGGCAATGCGCCATATGGCTAACCGTGATGACCGACATGTCCGCCAGGGGCCCGAGCCGAACCAGTACAGCAGCTTTAAGGACTTCATGGACACAAAGCCTCCTATCTTTTGTGAGGCAGAAGAACCATTACAAGCTAATGAATGGTTGAGCACAATAGAGCAAAGGTTTGGATTGCTCCATTTGACAAAAGGCATGAAGGCTTCATATGCAGGACACCAGCTCCAAGGCCCTGTAGGCATCTGGTGGACCCATCATAGGACCACCTTCCCTGCAAACGTCAAGATAGTTTGGGACCAGTTCCAGACAGCTTTCCAGGGACACTTTATCCCTCCTGGTCTCATGGCCATTAAGCATACCGAGTTTATGAAGCTAACCCAAGGCAACAAGAGTCTTAATGAATACCTCTAGGCATTCAACAACCTGGCGAGGTATGCTCCCGAGTTTGTGGATACTGACGCTAAAAGAATAGCTAGTTTCAAGAGGGGACTTTCCCCTAAACTGATGAAGTCTATGGGCAACTGCAAGTGTGTCACCTTCAATGAGTTTATCAGTGACACCCTGACTCAGGAGAATAATGATAAGATATATGCTGCTTCCAAGACCCGTAAAAGAAACTTTGAGGCTGGTGCTTCTCAGTCTAAGGCACCCGTGGTATCCAAGACCCAATATCGGCCAACCAATGCTAATGTCCGGTACTACCCACCTTAGAAGAAGAACCAAGCTAAAACCGGTTTCCGCAAGGGGTACACAATTTCCTTGCCAAAGAATACCTCTGGGCAGGGCAGCTCCAATGCCCCACCAGCTAACAGGCCATGCTGGAACTATAACCAGCCTGGTCATTGGGCTAATAAGTGTCCCTATCCTTACAAGTAGAATGCTTAGGGAAACGTCCATCAGGGGCGTGTTCACTACACTACTGTGGAGGAAATTCCTGCTGGTGAAGTGGTCACCGCTGGTAGGTTCCTTGTTAATGATCACCCTACAGTTGTGCTCTTTAATTCGGGTGCTTCGTATTCCTTTGTGAGTTCTACTTTTGCGTCTATGCATAAGATGAATGTGATTACAATTGTCAAGGGTGGTTATTGTATTAGTGCTGCTAGAAATAATATCCGGACTAACCAAGTAGTTAAAGATGTAAAGATTGAGATTGGGGATCGAGAGTTCCTTACGGATCTTGTAGTTCTACCGGGGGTAGGAATTGATGTAATCCTAGGAACGAAGTGGATGAGCGGAAATGGAGTGTTGATCGATACATCAACCCGTGTGGTAATGTTGAGGGATCCTGTGGATATGAAGGGTTTTCTAGTGCAGTTACCTCATGATATCTCTATCCACAATACAGCCAATGCTACCCTAGCCAAAGCCATTGAGGATCTACCAGTTGTCTGTGAGTTTTTAGATGTCTTCCCTAATGACTTGCCTAGATTACCTCTGGACCATGATGTAGAATTCAAGATACAACTTATTCCAGGTATGACTCCTATTTCTCGAAGGCCCTATAGAATGCCGCCCAATGAGTTGGCTAAGCTGAAGAGTCAGTTGAATGAGCTATTAAAGAAAGGTTTGATTCAGCCCAGTTCTTCTCCTTGGAGTTGTCCGGCCATCTTTGTGAAGAAGAAGGACGAATCTTTGCGCATGTGCGTGGATTATCGCCCCCTAAATGCTGTTACTATCAAGAACAAATACCCTCTTCCTCGCATCGATATTCTGTTTGATCAGCTCTCCAAAGCTAAGGTATTCTCCAAGATCAATTTGAGGTCTGGCTACCATCAGATCAAAATTCGTCCTGAAGATATACCTAAGATAGCTTTCTCTACTCGTTATGGCTTGTTCGAATACCTCGTCATGTCCTTTGGGTTGACCAATGCTCCGACACACTTTATGTACCTGATGAATTTAGTATTCATGCTGGAACTGGACAAATTCGTCATCATGTTTATTGATGATATCCTTGTATATTCTCAAAATGAAGAAGAGCATGCTGAACATCTGAGAATTGTTTTAACTCGGTTACGTGACAACCAGCTTTATGCTAAGTTCAGCAAGTGCGAATTTTGGTTGAACAAGATACCTTTCCTAGGTCATGTGTTATTTGGTGATGGAATTTCAGTTGACCCTACTAAGGTGCAAGAAGTCCTAGAGTGGAAGGCACCTACTACGGTCACAGAAGTCTGAAGTTTCCTGGGTTTGGCTGGCTACTATCGTCGCTTTATCTCGGATTTCTCAAAAATCGCCAAGCCCATGACTCAACTACTTCAAAAGGATGAGAAGTTTGTGTGGACTCCGAAGTGTGAAGAGGCTTTCCACACTTTGCGGACCTTACTAACCTCTGCTTCTGTATTGGCACAACCTGACATCGAGAAGCCTTTTGATGTCTACTGTGATGCATGTGGCACCGGTTTAGGGTGTGTTCTTATGCAGGAGGGCTGGGTCATTGCTTATGCTTCGCGCCAGCTTTGAAAACATGAAGTCAACTATCCTACCCATGACTTAGAGCTAGCTGCGGTTATTCATGCCCTGAAGATTTGGAGACATTACTTGCTAGGTAATGTATGCAACATCTATACTGACCATAAAAGCCTCAAGTACATCTTTACTCAACCTGAGTTGAACATGCATCAATGGCGATGGTTAAAATTAATCAAAGACTACAACCTTCAAGTGCACTACCATCCTGGTAAGGCAAATGTGGTTGCTGATGCCTTAAGCAGAAAGGCCCATTGCAATTCCTTAGTTAGTGAAGACTTTCATCTGGCACACCTCCTTCATCCTGTAGTACTCCACAATATCACTGTGGATTGCTCTCTTAGAAGTCGAATTATCGAACTCCAGAAGACTGATGTGGGTGTGTTTCATATCAAGTGGAAGATGAAAAAGCAAGAGACCAAGCACTTTAGGGTCGATGACAAAGGAATTCTCTGGTTTAATGATAGGCTTGTGGTACCCAAAGACAAAGAACTTAGAAATCAAATTATGGCTGAAGCCCATTCTTCTAAATTGTCCATCCATCCTGGTAGCAGTAAAATGTATCAAGATCTCAAGCTATATTATTGGTGGACCAAGATGAAGAAAGAAATCGCAGCTTATGTGGCAAGGTGTGATAACTGTTGCAGAGTCAAGGCTATTCACATGAGGCCTGGATTATTGCAGCCACTCTCTATTCCTGGCTGGAAGTGGGAAGAAATTAGCATGGATTTCATTGTTGGATTACCCACTACTAAAAAGGATTGTGATTCTATCTGGGTTATCATAGATCATCTAACTAATTCCGCTCACTTTATTCCGGTCAAGACTACCTATCACCCTCACAATTATGCTGAGATTTATTTTCAACAAGTGGTACGTCTTCATGGTGTACCCAAATCTATTGTTTTAGATAGAGGACCGCAATTCACGGCTCACTTTTGGGAGTGTTTACATCAGAACCTTGGCACTCATCTAATCCATAGTTCTGCCTATCATCCGCAAACATCAGGGCAGACTGAGCGTGTTAATCAAATTCTTGAAGACATGCTTAGAGCTTGTCTTATCTCTTACAAAGGCTCTTGGGAGGACTGGTTGCCTCTCACTGAATTCTCTTATAACAACAGTTATCAAGAGAGTATCAAAATGGCTCCTTTTGAAGCTCTTTATGGCCATAAGTGTAGAACTCCTTTGAACTAGGTGGAACCCGGAGAAAGAAGATTCTATGGTATTGATTTTGTAAAAGAAGCCAAAGAGCAAGTCTAGACTATCTAGAAGAATATGACTGCCGCTCAGGCTAAACAAAAGAGCTACGCTGATAAGAGAAGAAAACCTATTGAGTTTGAAGTAGGTGACCATGTTTATCTGAAGATATCCCCTATGAAAGGAGTAAAATGTTTTGGAATCAAAAGGAAACTTGAGCCTCGATATGTTGGACCATACCGCATTATCGAGAAAAGTGGAAGAGTAGCATATAAGCTCGATCTACCACGTGAAATGGGAGCTATATTCCTAGTATTCCATGTGTCCCAGCTGAAGAAGTGTCTTCGTATTCCCGAGGAAAGAATAGCAACAAGGAAAGTCAACTTGAAATCTGATCTTTCTTATGAGGAGAAGCCCGTGCAAGTTCTGGATACTCAAGAAAGAGTGACTCGTAGATGAGTAGTTAAGTTATACAAGGTAGTTTGGAGTAATCATAGTGAACGGGATGCAACCTGGGAGCAGGAAGATTATTTATAGGAAAATCATCCAACTTTCTATACTAAATGGTATGCTTTCCAAATCTCAGGACAAGATTTTTCTAAGGGGGGAGGGCTGTAACACCCTAGGTGTTTGGCTTCCACTAATTGCATTTCATTTCATAAACATATGCATCATCCATGTCACCATGCCATTATCACTGAAACATACATATGCAACATTCACAAATTCTTTTTGTTTCATACTTGAATGCTTATGATTGGTAGTAGTGCAACATGTGAATGCAACATGAATTTCTCCTACCTTGAAACATGGCAATATGGTAGTAATGTGACAAGTGTAAAATAACAACAAAGTCATGAAACATGTGAAACATTGCATTGCAACATTTGGGTGAATTGCTTGTTTTGTTGCTTCATCACATGTGATCATTTGAAATGGGTATAGCATTTGTGTAAAGTGGTTGATTATGGTCTAATACACCTTAACTACACTTAGGGTAATTGTTTGGACATTGTTCATGTGGACCAAAATGACCAAATTGCCCTTTTGTGGAGGTTTGACTTTAAATTACCCTAGCATGGCACAGTTTGACTGCTTCAAAAGACCAACTTAGAGACTTTGCATGGCTATGCACTCTTTACCAAAGTTGTAGCTAATTTATCAAGGAACAAAAGTTGTTTTATGATCAACTCATGAAAATGTGTGGAACAGCCTCAAACATGGCCCACAAGTCAAAATTGAAGGCTGATTCAAACACTTGAAAAATTTCTAAGTGTTAGAACTGGATTCAGTTTCGTGTACCCAACTTTTTCACCTTGTAGATCCCTAACAAAGCCAAACTAGCTCGAGCTCTAATAGTAAGAGTTGTAGTTCACATATAGATGTTCAACTTTGTTAACTATGGCATAATCTAGATCATCATAGATTAGGAGCTAATCACCGTCAAACTTGCTCTGTCAGTCGGGTCAATTGATGACTGAATCGCGTTTCAGACCAGCTACAGAGCTGGCCATTTTAGAAAACCTCCAACGCGTGTACGCCGTGCGTTGCTGGTCGCCTACTCACACTGCCACGTGCCACGGATGCCCTGGCACGGTCGGCCACGACTTGAGCTCGCCCAACGCGCCTGTCAACCAGCTCACCAGTCCCATTTCCATTTCCTCTGCTCGCCCGTAGCTCCACAACAACAGAGCAGCAGCTCTGCCATTACCGACTAGGTGTCGCCACCCCCTAGCTCATGCCTCTTCACAAAAACGCGTTGCCCAGCTCATCTGTAGCTTCGCAGTGATCTCCTCTACCTCCTCCACCCCATCGTCGTGCCAATTTGGCATTGGTAAGGGTAAAATTGTCGTTTTCTTCCACCGCCGCCATGGCTGACCTCACCGGAGATGGCACTCCACGCGGCCAGCTGTCCTCGTGCCCTTGCCATCCCTCCTCTGCCTTGAGCTAGGTCCAGTGCATGCCACTGATGCTTGTAGGGTCACCCATTCGAGCCATGGTGCCGTAGTCTCGCCGGAGCCGGCCATGCCGTGGCCATGCGCCACCATGCTCGTCACCACCCCCGGTAGCCATGACAATAGCATCGATTGAGGACACCGCTAGATGCGCATGGGCAAGGCGAACGTCGTAGCACCGCTAACCTCGCCGGAGGAGCCACCGGCGACGAGCTACGCCGCCGTCTCCTTCTCCTCCCCTGTCTGTCTCTCTGTCGGGCGGGTCTCGGTTGTCAGCCACTGAGGCTGAGGTGGGAGCCTGGCTGGGCCACGCCGTTTCTGGGCCGCTCCTACGCCTGCTTCGTGGGCCGCCATTCTTCGGGCCGGCCCACCAGTAGTTGAATTGATTTTCTTAATTTGTTTTGTTTTATTATTTTCACATATTGGTGTACATTTTCAAAAATATGTATCTCCTAGTTGGTAGCTTCAAATGATGTGGTTCCAATTTTGCTGAGTTCATGAGAAGGTCTAGTTAATATTAAAAATATGAGTTATGCCATGTTCTGTTATGAAAATGGGAGTTTCTATTTATCTCTTTTAATCATGCAAGAAATAGGAGTAATTATATCTTTTTCTAGGTAGCGCCAAATGGCATGAAATTTTTATGGTGTACTGCTCATATTATGAGTAGCTTGTAGTTAAATTTTCATAAATTTTGGACACTGTTTGTAGGAGATAGAAAATTATCTTGTTTGCATGGATGGATTTTGTGTGAATTTTCATAATTTTTCTATAGATCCAGTAAAGGTAAAATTTGGTGAGTGCTATTATTATGCTAGAATGATGATAGGAAAAATAAGAAATCTATTGCTCGACACTTTTCAATAGGGTTTCCTAATTATGCTAAAAATAGACATGCCACCTATTATTTTGGGTACAACAAGTTCTGCTTGCTCAATGGCTTTGAAATTTTTATGATAGTCTATGTGAAGCATGAGATAGCTACTGTAATTTTTGTAGATTTTTATGAATAGTTTTACTATATATTGCTTTAATCACCTAATTAACTAAATAAATTTGAAAAGGATATTAAATAATTTATTTAGAAGTTGGCACTATATTTTCTAGTGTTCCTCTGGTATGTGCAACAAGTTGGTAAACTTGGTTTGGTCAAATTATGCTTTTGCATCATCATTAAATAATTAAGTTAGTAACCCTGTCATTTCTGGATAGATTCTAGGTTTACTGGAATTCGATTTGGTTAACGTAGAATCATGCTTTGATGGTTACAATTGATTTGTAGAGAATTTCATAAGCTTTCCAGAAAGTCCTCATGCAAGTCATTTGGAATTGTAGAACTCTTGTTGTGATTGAATTAAGGGACGACTTGTGTGCATATGAAACTTTAAATGTAATTTATGAACGACTTTACTATTTCTAAGTTGTGGTAATGTTCTTAGGTGTTAGGCCTTTAACTGAAGATGAGCATCTTTATCTTAGGTTATGTAAGTTAGGTAAGTTGATCTTGTTCTTTAAGTTAAGTTAGATACATGCTTAAAGTGCTTTGAATAGAGCTATTTTATTCGGTAAACGGGTGTCCAGTGATGTTTTCGTTAAACATTTACTGTGATTCATTCATCATGAGCATCATGTCATTTCTTATACATCCATGATATTTATCTTGTGCATCGACATGCAATAGGTGTACCGGAGGGAGTAACACTGCTGGAATTCGAGGAACTGAGCGAGCAGCAGCAGCCGACACCGGAGGTTCAGGAGGTGCAGCCTTCAGGAGAAGTGCCAGACGAGGTCGCCGTTGAGTGCCCAGATCACCGTCCGTGCAACTTTGTGAAAGGTAAGCCCTGGAGCATATTAAGCCTCCTAATTTCTAAAATGCAGCTACAGTATTATTGTTACATATATATATTGTTGCATTAAGTTTAGGTGTTGGATGCAAACACTTGCTGCATTGGTTATCCGATCCTTGTCCAGATATTGATACCCTGAATCCTATGTAGCTCAGGCTCGTGTAGTGCTTAGCCCTGCTTTAACACGGTAGAAGTCAGATGATTTCTTGTCACCTGCGAGATATAGGAAGATACATATGGCACAGTTGGCTATATTTGCTATCGTGGAAAAGAATCAGTCTTAATTTGAAATGAAGACCGAACGGAGGCTTGCCAGTTTGCAGTGACTCCGTCTGTATCGATTAAGGACTGAATCTTGGAGCCTTTCCTGTTCATGTTGAACGCATGCCTCTCTCTTGGTTGGCTGGGTCTGGAGACCGACCACGAAGCCGAGTAGCTCACCTCAGGCCGGGAGTCAATAAGTGTAAAGTATGCCTCAGAAGGAAGCCGTAGGCGTGAGTCCAAGGGCAGGTGATTTAAAAGTCCTGATCGTCTTGGTAGAAGGGTAATCCCTGAGAGTGCTGGCGCTGATCGAACCCACGAATTTGGTTCCTGAGTTGTCCCAAAGGTGACCCACGGCTACCCTTGCTAAGTATGCCAGGGTGAGAGTTAGGAATACCCCCTCAACTGAGTTATAATTCGATTCGAGTCACCATCTCTCCCGGTTAGTGAGAACTTGACGGGCTTATCTCCAAAGTAGATACACTAAATAACCTAATGGTTCGGAAATGATGATATGATGATGACAGCCTAATTATACCTGCTATGGTTAATATTGTTTGCTCCTACTAAGTGAGTGCTCTAGTACAGGTGCTAATCTAGTGGACAGGTAAATGATGATAAGCTTGATGCTAAGTTTAAATTGGTTACTATAATCATAAGCTCTTTTATGCAACTGTGTCAAGCTAGCCCACCTGAAAAGCCTTGCATGATCCTTGGTGTCTTTGATTTCTGATTTTGACGGGTAAGTCTAGCTGAGTACCTTCTCGTACTCTGGGTTTATCTCCCACCTGTTGCAGATGACCAATTCTACTTTGGTTGCTGCAAGTACTGCCTTCTCCCAGCTGGGGATGAAGACTAGACCATTGGGCACGGTCTCTACTAGTTCTCGTACCTGATAATGCTTTTGTGGGACATGACTCAGACTTGGCAATGTATTTGAAAACTATGATGTTTTGTACTAAACTATGTTGCTTCCGCACACTCAAACTTGGTTTGTAATATGATATTTGAACTCTGATGGATGTAATTCGAATGCTACTTGTGAAATGTTGTAACGAATGATGTGTTGTGTTGAATCACTACGATCTTGGTTTGTATGTCGAGAGTTGGTTGAAATCCTTCGTGATTTCCGGACTACCGGGATTATGGGAGCTTAAGTACAGGAATATTGATCGCTTCGGTGATTGTTTTTGTACTTACGTTCTTATGATTTGGTCGGTTCTGTTACAATTAATATAAATGAATGCAATTAATATGGGCTAACAAAATCATAAGTAACTTAGTCCTTTAATGTGCTAATGGATTTTTTTGTGGAAATAACTAATGGAATTGCAATCATTAGTGCAGAGCATTTCATCTACGTGGAATGGTTGTGATAGAAGTATTCCTGCTAGTTCATGAGGCCACACATGGTAGCAAGGGGTCGTAGTGACATAGCCAACAGGAATATTCATGCGCCCATAGTGACATACTCCCTCCGCCCACAAATTATGTCATTCTCACTTCCTGAGAATTCAAATATTTTCAACTTTATCCAAATATATACAAGAGATTAATAATATTTATGGTACATAATAAGTATTATTAGATTAATTGTTGAATATATTTTTATAATAAGCTTATTCAGAGATACAAATGTTTGTTAATGTTTTCTACAAACCTAGTCAAACTTAAGAAATTTTTACCTAAAAAAAACCCAAGTCACTTTCTTTTCAGGAGGGATGGAGTATTTGTGTTGGTGCCCTTTTCAAGTCTTCATTCATGGATAGTCGACACACGCCCTTTTGAAGCCTGCACAAATACTAGACTCACATCCGTGCTCCGTGCCCTTGTGGAGCCCTAGCATGAATAGTCCACGTCCCCTCTAGCTACTTCACCAGTATGCATACTTAGTATTCATACTACCTCCATAGTGAGGCTTCAATAATCACTACTAGACACCTATCAATTTGAGCTTTGAGATAATTTTCCTTGATGGAGAGTTGGATGAGGAAATCTACATGGATCAGTCTAATGGGTATGTAGTAAAAAGGTGAAGACCACAAGGTGGTGTAAGTTATTGAAATATTTGTATGGCTTCAAACAAGCACCTAAGCAATGGCATGAAAAGTTTGACCGAACTTTAACCTCTGTGGGCTTTGTTGTTAACGAGGTTGATAGGTGTGTGTATTATCACTATGGTCGGGGTGTATCTGTTATATTATGTTTATGTGTTGATGATGTTCTGATTTTTATACAAAATTGATGCGATCGATGAAGTCAAGTCTTTTTTTGTCAAAAGAGTCGAGCTTTGACATGAAAGATCTAGGAGAAGCAAATGCGATTCTAAATATCAAGTTGATTAAGGATGAGAGGGGGGTTTTCTTTTTGCGAGTAAGATGAGAGTAGGATTATTTTGTTGTAGTCTCACTATGTTGAGAAGGTCTTTAGCCAATTTGGCCTTATGGATAGCAAGCCTTCTCCAACACCTTATGATCCTAGCGCAACATTAAGAAAGAACAAGAGGATAGCTAGAGAATACTTGAGGTACTCTCAAATTATCGATTCACTCATGTACCTAGTTAGTGCAACAAGGCCAAACATCTCTTTTGCTATTAGCAAATTGAGCGGGTTCATGCCCAACCTGAGTGATGATCATTGACATGCACTTGAGAGGGTCTTGTGTTATCCTAAAGGTACAATGACTTATGGGACTCACTATTATGGCCATCTAATTGTGCTTGATGGATATAGTACAGTTCAAACAGGATATCTGATGTTGATGAACTCTATGCCACAAGTGGGTATGTGTTTACTCTTGGTGGTGGTGCAGTGTCATAGAGGTCTTGCAAACATACCATTTTGACGAGGTCAACCATAGAAGCAGAACTTACTGCTTTGGATACAACAATGCAGAAGTAGAATGCATGCATGAGCTCTTGATCAACTTGTCGGTGGTTGAAAAACCAATACCAACTATCCTTATGAACTGTGAAAACCAAACGTTATTGTCAAGGTGAACAATTCTAAGGATAATGTGAAGTCAACAAGACATGTTAAAAGACGCTTGAAGTCTATCAGGAAATTGAGAAACTCCAGAGTAATAGCTATGACTTATATTTAAACAGACAAAAACTTGGTAGTTCCCTTTACAAAAGGGATATCATCGAATATGATAGAAAATGCATCAAGGGAGATGGGTAAACCCATGTGAGTTTACAGTGGTGGTAGTCTAACCTTTTTTTATCGAAGATCCATGATTAAGGATATGGAAAAAAACAAGCTAATGCAAATATACAAGAGAGAAAGAAAATATAAAAATGGTTGGTGTGATTTACAAATAGTTCGGGATTCCTGATGAATTTTTTTTTCTATATTTAGGAGCGAGATTTTGGAAACTATTCGAGGAAGCCGACAAATATGCTCCCAACTTTTATTAGTCACTTGAAAAACTCATTGCTGATTTTTTAGGAACAATTGGAGATGCTCTTATTTCATTATCCAAGTGAACCTCAATGTTGGGGGAAAACATGATAGCACGAAATGCACCCATAAGGTGCCATCCAATACACGTTCCATGGTAATCATCACTTTGATGATGAGATGAACTACTATTTGCATACATTTCATATTATATATACGGCATTACGCTAGCAAATTATATTTTTTGTTTCTTGTAATTTTTTTTTGCTTTGGATAAAAGCACAGACATATTCCTCTTTAAGAAATCACTAATCATTTATTCCAGCCATTTAACATTGCTCCAGCGCTATTACTGTTGGTACACATCTATGAATCTATCCTTGAGCAGAAGTTCCTAAACATCAGCAGCAGCATTGCGGCTGCAGCATCCCATGTAACAGAATCCTATTGTAGCAGAGGTGGCGCATGCCTGGGTCCACAGAAAACACAATTGCATGCCGGCCCTCCGATGCAGTTTCCACTACGAGCTCCGAGGGCAATGCAATTGTGGTTAGCAGTCCTTCGGGATACAATCGTCACCCAACTTAATAACTGCTGGTTCACAATCTTCATTGCTGCTACTTTCAGTTGATGCAATTGTTCCTACCTCATCTGCAAATCTCAACAAGAAATTTTTATCAAAACAACTGTAACAACACTTGTGAAATAGGATTAAAGCAACAGTTATATGATAGATCCTAATGCATGTAACAAATTATTAATATATATATAGGCAGAGATATACTTGATAGCAGCACCATGAAGGCAAGCAACAGGAAAACTTGGGTAGCCCTCATCTTGATTAGCCCTGTTGAAAAGGTGTTGAATGGTGTTGAAAAATGTGCAGCTAGTTGCTGAATGTCTGATCTGTGTGGATAGTTAAACGTGTCTTATATATAGTGGATCCGAACTTGTTATTTTTGGAAGCACATTAATATTATATGGCACTACATAATCTCCTGAAAAATTTATGTATATATATGTAGTAGCATTTAATTGAGATTATCAGTATAAGCATATCTAGTTATCTACTGACTATTCTAGAGTGAGATATTAATGTATAACAAGGCATTGCTATTGATCTTTAGCTATATTGCATATTTCCTTGAAATACAATATTAGATAACTTGCAGCAAATTAATAGAAATAAATGCAATTAATATGGGCTGACAGGCTAATAAGTACTTTAGTCCTTTAATGTGCTAATGGATTCTTTTTTGGTGGAAAAAGAACTAGTGGGATTTGCAATAATTAGTGCAGAACATCTCATCCACGTCGGCCCATCCATACTAGCAAGAATAGAACGGTTATGGTCCAAGTATTCCTGCAGCTCAAGAGAGCCAACAGGAATAATAAAAACTATTCATGCGCCAGTACTAACATATTTCATATTTGTGTTGGTGCCCTTTTCATGTCTGGTAATGCTCAGGCTCGGGCGTCCGATAGGATGGACACCACGCGCTACCGGTCCAACAAGCCTGCCTTCTCCTCTGTACGTCTCCCTCATCTCTCTCAAAAATATCTTCCTACTCGCTTGCCCATCACACGCTTCACAGCGCCGTGCAGCCGTCAGCCCGCCCCACTCTGCATTCGCTGCAGGGGCCATCTCTCCCCGCGCGCCCTCATCCTAGACTGCTCACTCCTTGCTCCTACCCATCGCGTGCCCCTCCCGCGCCTCTCGCTCCTTGCTCCCATATTCCCACCTATTGCGCGCCCACACGCGGCGTCAGGCACTACTACAAAAAAGTTTTGTAGCAACGGGATAATTTTTTGTAGGGGCGGCTAGTAATGGAGCCGCCTCTATAATGGGTATGCTCGAGACCCATGAGACTAGCCACCCCTATAAATGGCACAGTAGGGGCAGCTGATGATTCGAGCCGCCTCTACAAATGGGTCGATTTGTAGGGGCAGTTCACTCACCAGCCGCCCCGGTGTTACGATTTATAGGGGCGGTTCAATCACCAGCCGCCCCTACAAATCACACTTGTTCATCATTGATAATCATGAACAGTTGTGATTTTTCTTTTTAATCTCTGGGTAAAATTTGTAACTAGTCTTTCTCCCTCATACTAACTCCAAATGTGATGATTTTTTCCTAAAATTTTCTAAAATCATGCCCTATCAAGTTACTGTGTTGATTTGGTCATTCTTTTCGTTTGACAAAGTTTGAGCAATTCAAAATTTTAAATTAAAAAAATGACAAGTTCTAACAAGATTTTGAAACATCAAATGATTTCAGCTAAAAAAGTGATGAATACCAAAGATGTATAACTCATCAAGATCTACAACTTTTATTTTAATTATTTCTTTATCTGACAAAGTGATAGTAAACATTTTTCATAAATCAACATGTCTCTCATATAGTTCATGAAACTATGAGGAATATGTAAATTTATGAACAATGTTTACTAACACTTTGTCAAATGAAGAAGTGACCAAAATAAAAGTTATAGATAGTGATGAGTTCAACAACTTTTAAGTTCACAACTTTTGTAGTCGAAATCATTTAAGGTTTCAAAATCTTGTTTGAAGTTGTTAATTATTAAAATTCAAAATTTGAACTATTCAAATTTTATCAAATGAAAAGATGACCAAAATAAAAGTTGTAGATAGTGATGTGTTTAACAACTTTTATATTCATCACCTTTACAGCTGAAATCATTTAGTGGTAGAAAATCAGGTTTAAAGTTGTTATTTTCTGAAATTCAAAATTTGAATTGTCCAAAATTAGTGACAAAGATAGATGACGAGACTAAAATGAAAGAGCATGATTTTAGAAAATTTTAGGAGAAAAACCATCATATTTAGAGTTAGTATGAGGTAGAAAAATTAGTTATAAGTTTTAGCCACAGATTAAAAAGAAAAATCATACTTGTTCATCATTGATCATGATGAACAGTTGTGATTTTTCTTTTTAATCTCCGGATAAAATTTGTAACCAGTCTTTTTCCCTCATACTAACTCCAAATGTGATGACTTTTTTTCTAAAATTTTCTAAAATCATGCCCTATCAAGTTATTGTATTGATTTGGTCATTCTTTTTGTTTGACAAAGTTTGAGTAATTTAAATTTTAAAATTTTAAAGAAGACAAGTTCTAATAATATTTTGAAACACCAAATGATTTCAGCTGAAAAAGTGATGAATACCAAAGATGTATAGCTCATCAAGATCTACAACTTTTATTTTGGTTATTTTTTAATCTGATAAAGTGACAGTAAATATTGTTCACAAATCAACATGTCTCTCATATAGTTCATGAAACTATGAGTGATATGTGAATTTGTGAACAATGTTTACTAACACTTTGTTATATGAAGAAGTGACCAAAATAAAAGTTATAGATAGTGATGAGTTCAACAACTTTTATGTTCACAGCTTTTGTAGTTGAAATTATTTAAGGTTTCAAAATCTTGTTTGAAGTTGTCATTTATTAAAATTCAAAATTTGAACTGTTCAAATTTTGTCAAATGAAAGATGACCAAAATAAAAGTTGTAGATAGTGATGTGTTCAACAACTTTTATGTTCATGACTTTCTTATTGAAAATCATTTATGGTTTCAAAATCTTATTTGGAGTTGCCATTTATTGAAATTCAAAATTTAAACTATTCAAATTTTGTCAAATGAAAAGATGGCCAAAATAAAAGTTGTAGATAGTGATGTGTTCAACAACTTTTATATTTATCACCTTTACGGCTGAATTCATTTAGTGGTAGAAAATCAGGTTTAAAGTTATCATTTTCTGAAATTCAAAATTTGAATTGTTCAAAATTAGTGACAAAGATAGATGACTAGACTAAAATGATAGAGCATGATTTTAGAAAATTTAAGGAAAAAAACCCATCACATTTGGATGTAGTATGAGAAAGAAAAACTAGTTACAAGTTTCAGCCACAGATTAAAAAGAAAAATCACACTTGTTCATCGTTGATCATCACGAACAGTTATAATTTTTTTTAATCTCCGGGTAAAATTTATAACTAGTCTTTCTCCCTCATACTAACTTCAAATATGATGATTTTTTTCTAAAATTTTCTAAAATCATGCCCTATCAAGTTACTATGTTGATTTGGTGATTCTTTTCACTTGATAAATTTTGAGCAATTTAAATTTTTAAATTTAAAAAAATAACAAGTTCTAACAAGATTTTGAAATACCAAATGATTTCAGCTGAAAAAGTGATGAATACCAAAGATGTATAACTCATCAAGATCTACAACTTTTATTTTGGTTATTTCTTTATCTGACAAAGTGATAGTAAACATTATTCATAAATCAACATGTCTCTCATATAGTTCATGAAACTATGAACAATGTTTACTAACACTTTGTCACATGAAGAAGTGACCAAAATAAAAGTTGTAGATAGTGAAGAGTTCAACAACTTTTATGTTCATGACTTTTGTAGTTGAAATCATTTAAGGTTTCAAAATCTTGTTTGAAGTTGCTATTTATTAAAATTCAAAATTTGAACTATTCAAATTTTATCAAAGGAAAAGATGACCAAGTAAAAGTTGTAGATAGTAATGTGTTTAACAACTTTTATGTTAATGACTTTCTTATTTGAAATCATTTAAGGTTTCAAAATCTTGTTTGAAGTTGCCATTTATTGAATTTCAAATTTTAAACTATTCAAATTTTATAAAAGAAAAAGATGACCAAAATAAAAGTTGTAGATAGTGATGTGTTCAACAACTTTTATGTTCGTGACTTTCTTATTTGAAATCATTTTTGTTTTCAAAATCTTGTTTGAAGTTGCCATTTATTGAAATTGAAAATTTGAACTTTTCAAATTTGGTCAAATGAAAAGATGACCAAAATATAAGTTGTACATCTTGATAAGTTCTACAATTTTGATGTTTATAACTTTTTTATTTTAGATCATTTTTTGTCTTAAAATTCAATTCAAAGTTCAGAAATTCAAAATTTTAAATTTTTAAATATATTTTTTTATTTTACAAAATAAAATGTATCATTATATCTATATATATAAGCAATTAATTTTTTATGTGTATGGGAAATATAGCAAATTATTTTTATTATATTTATATATACAATTACACATTTATAAAAAAATATGCAGAAGTAATATTTAAAAATATGCGAAAATATTTGTAGGGGCGGCTAAATCAGAAACCGTCCCTACAAATACATTTAATTGTTTGAACCATAATAATTCTGTAATTGTCTTACTTCAAAATTGATGTCAATTCAAACCATAATAATTCTATAATTTGTCTTACTGTAGAAAGAAGAAGGTAAAGACTTCTTCCTAGCCAGCCGTACGTTTATCCAATCTAACCGCACGCATGCGTCCATCTACGCAGGATTGGAAGAGAGAAAGCACACCGCTCACTCGCTCAGCCTGTGATGGGTCCCACCTCCTCTCCTCCTCATCCTTTCATTTCCCATCCATTTCTTCCTTTCTCCTCTCTCTCCCTCCGATCTCGATGACTAAAGGCTCACCGAACGCCGACCCGTGCTCCGCCGATCTCAACGACCGGAGGCCCTCATCGCCAGCGACACCCTCCCTTTCTCTAGCCGCCTACCCTTGCCCTCCGCTTAGGGCTGATGGAGGTGGCCTTCGACGCCTACTTCCGCGGTGTAGATCTGGACAGCGACGACTGGATCAGCGGCTAGGAGGCCGTCACGTGGGTCCGTCGAATGGTCTCACGGCGGTGCCCTTAGGGCAGAGTCCGCGCGCGCACGGGCTAAGACAAAGCGACGGTGCAGCTCCCTTTCTGTTCTGGCGGTGAGCTCAGACAGGACCACCAGGGCCAAGGCGAGATCGTCGTCGACTTAAGGGTAGGTATTCTTATGCTTTGGATTGGGGATTGCTTGGGATTTTGGGGAATTATTGTTGCTAGGGTTCGGATTTGGGATAAACAGGGGCTTAGGGTTCTATTTGATTCGATTTCCCCTTGTGAGTTCTTACCCTAAAACGGATTCAGGGTCCTATGGGAGCTTAGATGCCTACTGCTAGTCCCGCCTTGATCCATATTGTGCTCTATAGGTTTAGCAAATTGCATCATATCCATGCTGTCACTTTTGTTAGGTAATCTGCTGCCTAAACTTGATCAGGTAGAAGGTAGTCATCATATCCACGCACAGGCATTGCCTAGGGCTACGACCAATGACCAAGCTGGGGCACAAGTGCGTCAGACACCTTGCCTCGCACGAGCATAGCTCAGCAAGAGCAGGTATGATACCCCCTCCCTCTCCTTTTTCTTTTGCTAAAAATCTAATAACTCCATGCGTACATAGTAGAATGAACGACTAATTTGATGGGGAATGCTTTGGATCAGCACAGATCTAGAATTGTAATGTGTAAAATTTGACTAGGGTTTCATAAAATTTTACTAGAGATTTAGTTTATCAGGCTAATTGAAAAGCACCAAAAATACTTAGTTAGGGACGTGGCAGGGGCACAACATAGTCAGCGGCTAGGGTTAGGGTGGCTGGATCCATGGGCGCTCGTGCAAGGGCGACGGGATCCTCGGTGGCTCATGTGAGTTCATTAGGATCCATGGCTGCTCCTCTAATGGTGGCCCAATCCATCAGTACCTAGGTACCTGGTGAGGTTGCCATTGATGGATGCTGCGTCCGCCTCTCTGCCCCTAGATCGGCACATTGGCCTGGGCGACCAGCCACCGCCATGATAGTGACGCCAACCTAGGGTTTCACCCATGGCTCAACTCGTCGGCCATACCTCTAGTACCTCACCCTCTCCTTCTCTTCCTAATATGTCTCATCGCTCCTCCCCAAGTCCTCTCTCCATCCATCTCCCCTTTGGACAGGTGATTGGCCGGCCCTACAGCTTACTCTGCCTAACTAGCGCGGTAGTCCTAACACAGGCGCCACTCAGCGCGGTGACTCCGGACGCGGCAGCCCTGGCATGGGCGCCCCTCACGCGCGCAGTGGCCTGGCCAGGCCCCAACTGCCACTGTCCTAGCATGGTGACTTTGCTTCACTGGGCTGCTCCCCGGTGCATTCCTCCCATAGTCCGCCTTGGCTACAGTGGCCGGCTATCACCTCCCACAAGACCAGCAACTGCCACCAATGCCTGCTGCCGGTACCATCCCCCTTGTCCTCTACTGTTATCTTCGCATTGTCGCCGCTTGTGGGGGTATTAACCCCTATATCCTTATGGCTAAGCTTGGGCCAGCCCAGACCAGGGGGTCTGTCCCACTAGAAGATGACGCGCGGCCTAGCCAATGTGCTCGGAGTCCCACGTAAGGAATCAAGGCAGACTTGGAGATCAAGTAAGATCCTGATCGGTTAGAATAGGAATCCTTATCTGACCACCTATGGCAATTATAACTAGTTAGAATTAGTTTCCAGATCTGTAACCCTGCTCCCTAGACTATATAAGGTGGGCAGAGGACCCCTCTAAAAACATCTCTCATTGACATATAGCAATATAATCAGACACAGGACGTAGGTATTACGCCTTCAAGGCGGCCAAACCTGGATAAAACCTCATGTCTGTCTTGCGTCACCATCTTGTTTGTAGCTTACGCATCTGTCTACTGATAATCTACTACCTTGGGCATACCCCTAGGTAGACTGCCAACCATATTTCATCGACAGTGGCACGCCAGGTAGGAGGTGTGCGTACTGCTCTCTAGACGAACAAGATGGTCATCATCCCTGATTCCATGGCTACGCTGAACAGCCTCACATTCACCATCGGCCAGATCACCTAGACCACTGGCTCCGACGACTTCATCGCCATGACCATAGAGGAGGCACGGATTCAATCTACGTCGACCACTGCTTCATCTGCATCGGCTATGGCTCCGACCACGGTGGATCTAGCTCCAGCCACGCCAGCATCATCTTTAGCCACGCCGACAACCTGTCATCCGCTTCCTCGCTACAAAGGGAGGCAGATCGACAACACCGACCTGCTTAACTCCATCGATCAAGTTGGCACCAAACTTGCTGAAACCCTAGCTCTGGTAAGTTCGATTCAAAGTCAACCTAATGAGCAGGTAATGACTACCCACAACAGATCTACCCGACCAGCTCAGGCCAGTCGTCCTGCACGACTTAGTACGGATCTTGTGGTCACATCTACTCCTGAAGGGCGCTTCGTTCATCGCCGGCCAGCCCCCACGACGGGTCTTCGGCTCTCTGAGTATGAAACCTCGATGGAGAACTACCAGGCTTAGCCCTACGGCCTACGCAACTTCATCAACATGGTCCGGATTGAGGAGTATCAAGAAGGATCGGTCCACACAGTTCAAGAGGGTGGCTCAAGCTCCCCGTCTGGCATCGCATCTAATGGCTCCGTCCACACCAAGCTCCAACATCATGACAATAAAGGCATTGAATACGATCTGGATATCCCAGACCATGCCTCGGGGTTCCCATGATTCCCATCCTTCCCACCAAGGCGAGGAGACTTGATCAATGTTGTCAGTAATGATGAACCACCGGTAGTTGGCGAAACAGAACAAGAAAGGCTAGCATGCGAAGCACGCAATATTGATCGATTTAATCACCGACAAGTCGAAGCTGAGGCAGAAGAGGAGGCACGACGCATAAGGGTCCAGCCATGCGACCTTAATAATGCCTTTGACAGGGTGGGGGACAAGTAGGTCTTTAGGTCTCCAAGCGCCAACGTAACTATTGCTATGGCGACAATGCAACGACTACCCAATACCCCGAAAATCCAGGCAGTTCATGATGATATACAAGCTTACCAGACCGCAGAGATTGTAAATCAAGCCTGGGCTCCATCCATATCAGTCGAATCAAGCCACAGCCGCCAGTACTCAAGTCGCTCATAGCCACCCAACCAATGTGGCTCGCGCAACAATGACCCATCAGACAACCGTCAAGGCAGAAACGGTGGTCATGATGGTGGTCGGGACGACAACCGCCGCGACTACTGGGATGACAACCGCCATGACTACCGGGATGACAACCGCCAAGACAACCACGACAATTGCCGTGATAACCGCGGTCGTAGGGTTAACTAGGGTGGCAATCAGGATCGCCGTGATGGTAATAACGATCTCCGCCACTCCCTCGAAGAACATGATCTGTGCGATCGCATTAACCAAAGAGCCAACGATCATGCATCCCACGAAAGCTATCGTCGTATGGAATATGATACTACCCATGGCCCTCTAGGTTTGAAGCAGTTTACTCCACACCTTCGCCAAGTCATATGGCCTAAGAACTTCAAGCTCAAAAAACTTCAGAAGTATGACAGCAAGGAGAACCCTGAATTATGGGTCATGCTCTACGAAACTGTGTGTAGATTAGCCATGGCTGACAAGCACGTCATGTCTAATTACTTCCCAGTCGCTGTCGGCCATGCAGGCCACCAATGGCTGATCAGCTTGCTAGTGAACTACTTTGATTCTTGGCAAGAGCTCAAGCAAGCATTCATCGACAACTTCATTGCTACTTGTGAGCAACCCGGCAACAAATATGATCTGCAGCGGATTCGAGATCGCAAAGATGAGCCACTACGCGAGTACATCCGACGCTTCTCGGAGATGCGCATCAAGGTCCCATCAATCTTCGACAACGAGGCAATCAAGGCTTTCATCACTGGTCTCCACTTCCACGATGCCCTAAGGGACAAGCTCCTTCGCAAGAGACCTAAATCAGTCATAGCGCTCTTAGCCACTGCTAAAAAATATGGGATGCCGATGATGCTAAAAAGATAATCATCGAAGAAGCAGCAAGGGTTCCACACTTCGACCACCCCCCACACCGCGATGACTACCGCGACAACCGTGGTCGGAATGACAATTTTGATCACCGCAACCAGCGCAACGATTCCCACGACCATCGTGACTAGCATAATCAGTGGCGTAATCATCGTGATGATTACAGGGGCAAGCATGCTCAGGAAGACGACGACGAGGTCAACACCATTAAAAAAGGTGGCGGACGTCGCAACTATGAAGAAAACTACACCAAAGCATTGAAAGGACCCTGCTAGCTCCATCCCAAGTCAAACCATACCATAGAGAATTGTCGTGTTCTCAAATCTATCTACACACGCCAACAGGCTCTGGATACATCTGACAAGGCTAACGACATAGGGGAGCAGCGTAACAAAGACAACGACGATGAAGACATAGATCCCCATCACAAGTACGTCAAGCCAACTGATCGCGTCCACACCATCATTGGGGGCAAAGTGTCCATCAAGACCAAACAAGAACGCAAGCTCCTCGCTCGCGCTTGCTTGAACGTGGCCAACGCCGACAACCTCATCGTCGATCCGTAGCTCCCTCCTTGGAATCACCGTGAGATCTCCTTCAGTAGAAAGGACCAATGGGCTACAATACCTGAGCCAGGGCATTTTCCTCTGGTTCTCAATCCTTGTATCAACAAGGTTCAGTTTGACAGAGTGCTAATTGATGGCAGCAGTTCCATCAATATACTGTTCAAGAACAGTTTGCCAGCCCTAAAGATAACCCAAGCTGATCTCAAGCCATATGAGGCACAGTTCTAGGGTGTTCTCCCTGGACAGAGCTCCACACCTCTCGGGCAGATCACGCTACCTATGTAATTTGGTACCCCAGACCACTTCCGCACCGACTACGTCAACTTCGTGGTCGCTGACTTCGAAGGCACCTACCATGCTATCCTTGGCAGACCAGCGCTCACCAAGTTTATGGCCATACCTCACTATAGGTATTTGGTGCTCAAGATGCCTACCAAGAAGGGGGTTCTAACTCTCAGGGCCAACGTATACACAGCTTACACCTATGAGGATGACATCTTCAAAATAGTAGAGGCTCACGACCTCTCTATTCGCATGGCCAAGACCATGCTCAACGCCAAGAAGACCCCAGCCGACCACCTGGAGATCCTAGAGCTCAAGGCCCCACACAAGAACATGAAGTCCAAAGAGCACAAAGCGATCCAGCTGGTCGACAGTGATCCTAGCAAAATGGCCCTTATCGGGGCCAACCTGGATCCTAAATAGGAAGACCGCTCATCAAGTTCTTGAGGAGCAACGTGAGTGTGTTCACATGGAAACCCGCTGACATGCCCGGTGTACCTCAAAACTTGATCAAGCACTCCTTAAATGTCGATGGCAAGGCCAAACCTATCAAGCAAAAGCTACGATGGTTTGCTTGCGATAAAAAGGAGGCTATTAGGGTAGAAGTTACACGGCTTTTGGCTGCCAGATTTATCAAAGAAGTGTATCATCCGAAGTGGTTAGCCAACCCGGTTCTTGTACGCAAAAAGAATAATGAATGGAGAATGTGCATTGATTACACTGATCTCAACAAACACTGCCCTAAAGACCCTTTCGGCTTACCTCGCATAGACGAGGTCATAGATTCAACTGCTGGTTGTGAGTTGCTTTCCTTTCTCGATTGCTACTCTGGTTATCACCAGATCGCTCTAAAAAAGGACGACCAGATCAAGACATCCTTCATCACGCCTTTCGGCGCCTACTGCTACATGACCATGTCATTTGGGCTCAAGAACACCGGGGCTACCTACCAACATGCCATATAGGCTTGCTTCAAAGATGAGATAAAAGATGACCTCGTCGAGGTTTATGTTGATGATGTAGTTGTTAAAACCAAGGAAGCATACATCCTTGTTGACAACCTCAAACGTACCTTTGCAGCTCTTAACACATTCCAATGGAAATTAAACCCAAAGAAGTGTATCTTTGGTGTTCCGTCTAGTATATTGCTTGGCAACGTCGTCAGTCACGACGGCATATGCCCTAACCCAGAGAAGGTAAAAGCTGTCTTGGACATGAAGCCACCCAAAAAGGTGAAGGATGTTTAGAAGCTTACCGGATGCATGGCTGCACTTAGTCGTTGCATATCAAGATTAGGCGAAAAAGGACTACCATTTTTCAAGCTGCTCAAGGCATCCGAGAAGTTTGAGTGGTCGGAGGAAGCAGACACTGCCTTTACACAGCTGAAACAATTCCTTACATCACCTCCGGTCCTCACTGCTCCCAGAGAAGATGAAACCCTCCTGCTTTACATTGCGGCAACTAATCGAGTGGTCTCCACTGCCATGGTGGTCGAGCTTGATGAGCCTGACCACGTCTACAAGGTACAGCGACCAATTTATTTCATCAGTGAGGTGCTCAATGAATCCAAGACCAGGTACCCATAGATTCAGAAACTAATCTATGCCATACTAATCACATCCTGAAAGTTGAAATGCTACTTCGACGGATATCGCGTGGTGGTCATGACTAAGTACCCTCTGGGAGACATCATTCGCAATAAGGATGCAAACAGGCGCATCGTCAAATGGGCAATGGAGCTATGCCCTTTCTCCTTGGAATTTGCAAGCCGTACTACAATCAAGTCTTAGGCACTTGTCGATTTCATCGTCAAGTGGACAGACTTAAGCACACCTGCCTCTCAGGGGCTCGCTGAGTATTGGAAGATGTACTTCGACGGCTCTCTCAACATTGATGGAGCAGGAGTAGGAGTCCTTTTCATATCACCATCCAAGGAGCAGCTCTGATATGTCCTCATGATTTATTTCCCGACGTCTAATAACACTGCCGAGTACGAAGCATGCCTATATGGTCTGCGCATTGCGGTTGAGCTCGGTGTTAAACATCTCTATGTCTATGGAGACTCAGCTCTAGTCATTAACCAACTCAACAGGACTGGGATACGACCAGCGAAAAGATGGACGCGTACTGCAAATCGATCAGAAAGCTGGAAGGCAAGTTCTATGGCATCGAGTACACACATGTGGTCCGGGACAAAAATCAAGCAGTAGATGCACTGTCAAAGTTAGGATCATCCCAAGCCAAAGTCCCACATGGCATATTTGTTCAAGACCTACTCACGCCTTCCATCAAAGAAGAAGATCCCACGGTCAATAAGCCTCTAGACCAGCTATTGGTGGCTACGGTTCCGGCGTCAAACACCACCGAACCACCTCCGACCACTAAGGAGCCTGACTGGAGAGTACCTTTCATCAAGTACCTGACAGATGGTAGTGGTTACACTGATCAGATAGAAAACGAACGCCTGATGCGTCGCAGTAAGCAGTATCTGCTCGTGGATGGCAAATTGTGGCGCAAGAACGCGAAGGAGGAAATCTTGATGAAGTGTATAACCCAGGAGGATGGTGAACATCTCCTAGACCAAATCCACTCTAGCTCCTACGGCAACCATGCGGCCTCGAGAACGCTGGTTGGCAAGGCTTTCCGAGTAGGGTTCTATTGGCCGTCAGCCATAGCCGATGCAGAGAAGCTAGTCCGCCATTGTGAAGGTTGTTAGTTCTTCGCTAAGAGAATCCACGTACCAGCATATAAGATTTAGACAATACCAGCCTCTTGGCCCTTCACATGCTGGGGACTAGATATGATCGGGCCTTTCAAACTGGCCCCTGGGAAATTTACATGCGTCTTTGTGTTGATTGACAAATTTTCCAAGTGGATAGAGTACATGCCCCTGGTCAAGGCATCTTCAGAAAAGGCCGTCGCGTTCATCGACCAGGTCATCCACTGCTTTGGCATACCCAACAGCATCATCACTGATCTAGGTACTTAGTTCACCGGGAATGCTTTTTGGGACTTCTACGATGAAAGGAGCATAGTAGTAAAATACATCTCGGTGGCGCACCCTAGAGCTAATGGATAGGTCGAGCAGGCAAATGGTATGATCTTGGATGCACTTAAGAAGAGGATGTATAGAGAAAATGACAAAGCTCTCGAAAGATGGCTCAAAGAGTTACCAGTCGTGGTCTGGGATCTCAGAACCTAGCCTAGTCGCAATACCGGCGTATCACCATACTTTATGGTTTATAGCGCTAAGGCAGTGCTCCCAGTAGATATAGCCTTTAGATTAGCATAGGTAGAGAACTTCGATGAAGACAAGGCCAATGAAGTACGAGAGCTAGAAGTGAATAGTGCAGAAAAGAAGCGGCTCGATTCTTGCATATGTACAGCCAAATACCTTGCTGTTTTGCGCAGGTACTACAACAAGAACGTCAAGGAGTGGTTCTTCGTTGTTGGGGACCTAGTCCTGAAGTGGAAGATGAATCAGGCTGGCGTCCACAAACTCGCAACCCCATGGGAAGGGCCCTTCATGATCAAAGAGGTTACACGCCCAACATCTTACAGGTTAGCTCACCTAGACAGTATGGATGTACCCAATTCATGGCACATCGACAAGCTTAGGCGTTTCTATGCTTAACTACTAAGATATGTACCCCTCTTGTACTTTCGATTTAATTCAATAAAGTTATTATGATTTCTCCAACCACTCTAATGTGTCACTTCAAAGTCTATTGTTATTCTAACTTAACCAGTTAAAACCAACCACCATTCCTTATTGGGTTTTCGGAGCAGGCCCTGTCTTCGGTTCCTCCCAACACGTGCATGGGATCCGCTCTCTACGCTATGGGTGATCGACAGGTGCTCTCTGGTTTGACTTGTGTGTTTCTACGTGTGCACAAGCTACGCACCTTAGAACCCGACCACAAGACAAACCAGGGCCATACAAACCTTTCAGGATGACATGTCAACTAAACTGGTACAACTAAATAGAACGCTAACACATTCTAACTTAGTTACACCAACACGATATCCGAGCTTAAACATGTTTTCTACAAAACAAACAAGCTTATGCTGATATACAGTTACGTTATTACAAGCTTGCCTGAAAAGGTCTAAGTTTACAATAACACAACTACATCTTCTTCTACAGCTATAGCCTACACTATTGGCTAGTCAGGGCATGCGGCACCTGCTGCTTACTGGGCCTGACATCATGCAAGGGTCTCAAGGACTCTGGCATTGATCGAGCTAAAGAAGATGGCCCCACCGATGCCTGGCTAGTCGAGACCGCTGGCTTCGCCGGTTGGCTTGAAAATGACGGCGCTCCTAGGTGACTTGTTGATGGCGTTCCCTGTATGGGTGGTGTCATACCTCCACATAGGTTAATATCGCCAATTATTTTTGCCGACAAGTCCAGCTAGGTCATCTGTAGCTCCTCGGCCTTGTCTGGATCTACCTCCTTTGGGTATCTAGCCTCCAGGCGCTTGAGATCGATTAGGGGGTAGTGAGCACGTACCATGCTCAGCACATGTGCGCCTGCGTACTCTCCTGCCTCCTTCACGAACTCCTGGAACCATCCCCATGCCCTTTGGCATCTCTCGATCAATCCTAGCTGTGGCGTCCTTGGCACGTCCTCTCCTAGTGTCGGATTGATGAGGTTAAGGACTGGCAAAATGCCCGTTGCCACCTCCTAGCACCGGTTTTTCCAAGTGTCACAATCCTTGGTGATCTCTTGGCATTGCGCCTTCCAGCCGTCATGGTCTTTTATCATGGCCTCCAGATGCTTCTTCGCATTGATTTTTATAACTACAAACCACATATGCTGTTAAGACGCTATATTACGCCAAACTACGATAGGCAACAAAAATGAGCAAAGGGGTTTGGAAAACTTACCTTTCAGCTCCTCTATCATCTTGGTCGTGTGGTCTCGGAGCTGCGACTAGTCTTGCGCCAGTTTTCTGTTGTCCTCTTTCAGGCAATCACACTCCATGACCGCACGACTGTTCTTCTCTCGGAGACGGACCACTTCGGCTTCTAAGCCTGCACTACAGCTGTTACTACCAACAACGCAACAGCACTTGTTAGTAGTCGTTGTGATAAAGTGGCTACTTACTTGTTCTTTCCCGCTCTTTATTACTTAGCTAGATGATCAGGTTCTGGTTCTAGGACTCTTGCACCATCTTTTCATGGTTGGTGGCTTCAAGTCACTGGCGCAAGCGTTCCACCTCCGCTGTCAGCTCCTTGTTGCTCACAGTGATCCCCTCGATCTGGTCAAAGCATTTCTTGTGGTACCTTGCGGTCTTCATTAAGTCCTGTGTGCAGATAGCTAAGTACGATAGCTGTGACTAGACAGCAAGATCAGGGGATGAAGCGAAGCTTACCTACACCTCCATCACTAGCCATTTCACCGCCCATTCAACTTTCTTGGTTTCTTCGACCTCTGGGATTTCCTCATGGACAACCCATTGGTCATTCCACCAACGCGACACATACACATGTTGTCGCTTGTCTTGTGGATGGCCCAGGACCTCCTCCACTTCGTCCTCTTCGGGCTCTTCTTTGGGTCTCGGTGCTGGTCCGGCGTCAGTAGCTTCTACGATCACCATGGCCTTCCCGTGGGCTGCAGCGTCGACAACCGTGGTTTGTGCTCTCACCTCCGGCCGTTGCTCCTCAGTCTATTCCATTACCCTCGATGCTGAGGTGTTGCCCTTAGCAGGTTTAGCGCTCGGAGCACTCGTGCTCGGCTCAGCTCTTCCCTCGACCGCCTACTCAGGGACTGTTGTTTGACTGCTCTCTTGCTGAGGCCCCAACGGATCTTCTGCTATAGCTTCCTCGATGGCCAGCTACTGGGCAGTCTGCTCTGAACTTATTGGCGGAGCCACGCTACTTTTGGCTAGCTGGTCTGAACTTTCTGTGGACGCCGAACTAGTACATCCGAGATAAGTTCAGAAGGCAACCATATTCAATGTAAATTGCTAACTTACATCAAGGTTACAAATACTTACATGTTGGATGGGCAGAATGATGTGGAGAAGGCGCGTCTCTTTGGTCGTACTTGCTCCACATGCTATGCGGGTGATGCCTGGTCTCCCTCTACATCCAGCACTGTTGCTGGGCCTTGGTGCTTGACCCCTCTGCCGCTTGCCCTTTGCGCTGCAGTGGTTGGTGGCGTGCTCGGTCGAGTTGTCGCTCCTGTCACCGATCGCGTTCCTTGCCTAGGTACTCTCGAGGTTGACCCGGCTGCATCCCTCACCGCCGTCGACAATGTGGGTCCCATAGGCATGGAGGAGATACCTTGCTCCATCAACTCTAGTTGCTTCCTCCTCTTTTGAGGGACAAGTCGAAAGGTGTCTTCATCCTCTCCCTCCTCTGCGTCATCATCCGACCAGGCAAAAATCGCCTATCGACGCTTGTTGGCCAAGTTCTCCTTCAGGCCCCCCTCGGGCTCATTGATACTTAGCGCCCCCCGGTGAGCAGGGTGGTTGCTGATCTCTTCTTCGGCTGTTTAGGGGCAACCAGCCGCTTACCAGCGGCTAGGGCCGCTGCCTCCTCTCCAACTCCGAGCACCGCCCAGTCGACATCCTCGTCTTCGATCTCTATGCTGGTCTGGGTGGTGGGACTAGCTCCTTGTGGCCACTCCACTCCAGGGGGTGGCGACACAAACATTGTCGCTCTATCCTGACCATTAACCTAGGTAACAAAAATGGGTGAACATAGTAAGTTTCCACTTATCCTACCATAGTATAAAACTATAGGTACAGGGCAAGACGAGTTACCTTTGGGGGAGGTCGGGCAAGCTTGAAAGCATGCTCGATGTCGCTCAATCTGGTATAATTTGGATCAGCTAAGTTAAATAGCTCTCCAATTTTGGCTTTGACTTCGATTTTGTCAAGCGCCCCCTGCCTCATCCTCATCGGGTCCACGCTACCTTGATATTCATAGCCAGGATGTACTCTCCTCTAGCAGGGCTAGATCTATTGGCTGATGAAGCTCCTGACCACACTCGGACCATCCAGTTTTTTCCACGAGATCATTCCAAATATTTTTGGAATCTGTTCTAGGTGCTTGGGCTTCTCTGACCAGCTTGTCCTCTTTTCTGGAATGTACCCCATGTCGCACAGTGTGATCGTGTTCGGCTCTTCATGGATGTAGAATCATTTCTTGTACTAGTCATCTAGCGACGTGTTCCATGGGCAGTGTAGGTACTGGGCTTTCATGCCATCACGGAGGTTGAGGTACACACCCCCAGCTATCTTCGAACCGCCGCTTCCTTTCTTCCATAGACAGAAAAATGGCAGGAAAAATTGAAATGGGGCTGGAAGCCGCCATATGCTTCGCAAAGATGTATGAAAGTTGCGACAAGGAGGATCGAGTTGGGATGTAGATTGCAAATCCCAATCTCGTAGTAAAGACAGAGCCCCTGAAGAAAAGGATGTACCAGAATCCCAAATCCCCATTTAAAGAAGTCTTCGAACACCACGATCTCACCTGGTTGTGGATCGGGGTACCCCTCGCCCTCTGGCGCATGCCATCCTGCGAGATCCTTGTTGTGGAGTACTCCCATGGTGACAAGGTCTTTAATGGTCTACTTGTTGCTTCTCGATTTCCACCATTCCTTCACCATGACCCCTGTTTTCTTCTGCGCATCACTTTTCGCCATGAATCTGGCCTTGCTGATGAACGAGGAAATGGCGAAAGGATTGATTGGTGGCAATTTTGGATGTATTAGGGTTGGCGAGAGGAAGAAGAAAGCTGCGGCTGCAAATGGCAAGGGGGTTCAGCAAAAAGTAACTTACCTATCCTATACTGTATTTAACCCAAGAGTTATGTTGTTTCATCTGCCTGGGATTCTTGGGAGATGTGCACACACGCCGCAGACGGTTGTTTTCACAGCTTCGAGATCTACGCCAATATATGCGCCTCTTCGTTGCTAGTGTGGGAGGGCCCATGCTGACGCACCTATTTATAGGTGCCACGCAACTATTTGCTTGACAAGACAAAAAGGCAGTATGACGTGCTATACCCGTCTACTTTTTTGACCAGACGTGTCAGATTGGACTTGACAGAGCAAGTAAATAAATAAATACATAAAATAATAGTACAAGTGGCATATGGTTTTTTGCCACACTTCTCGTGCTCGGGGACTGTCCAGACCACCATCGTGCTCGGGGACTGTCCAGACCACCATCGTGCTCGGGGACTGTCCAGACCACCATAGGGCTAGGGGATTGTTCCGACCACTCTCGTCCTCGGGGGCTGCCCCGACCACTCTCTGAACATTGCTCAGAGACCGCTCTCCTCGGCTACATGTGATTTGTACTCACATACAGTTGAGAGTCATTTATTTTTTCTCACTTAGACCTTGCTACAAGGCTGATACCTCGCCTTCCAGCAAGCTCGGGGACTATATCGGTACGATGCACCTGCTGGTGCTTCTCGTATCGCTTGTACGACGATTGGATTCTCAACTTAAGTGAGAATTCTTTTTAGACCCTAGCACCACGTGCCTGCATCACCTACTACTAGGCTCGGGGACTAAGTGGGCACACTTCACCTTGCGGTGAATGTGCTTATTTTATCAACCCCTATGCTCTGACTGTTGGCCATAACTACTATTGTACAAGGGTCACTTACGTTTCTTTTTAGAAATACAAGTGGGCACACTTGATCAGGAAAGGAATCTTTTTCTTTTTTCTTTGGAGCACCATGTATTCTTTGAACAACCGGAATCTTCGGCTATAATTGTGGTCTACTGCTCTTTGTGCTGACCAGAATACTGGCACATTTGCTTGGTTAATGTTTCAGCCAGTTGGAGATGACATGAAGACAGATTGCGTTAGTTGAAGAAGATCGAACGGCGTGTCGCAACATAATACATGGTGCTTGGGGACTAGCTGTGGGGGTATTAACCCCTATATCCTTATGGCTAAGCTTGGGCTGGCTTGGACCAGGGGGTCTAGCCCACTAGAAGATGACACGTGGCTCGGCCAATCTGCTCGGAGTCCCGCGCAAGGAATCAAGGCAGACATGGAGATCAAGCAAGATCCTGATCGGTTAGAATAGGAATCCTTATCCGGCCACCTATGGCAATTGTAACTGGTTAGGATTAGTTTCCAGATCTGTAACCCTGCTCCCCAAACTATATAAGGCGGGCAGGGGACCCCTCTAAAAAACATCTCTCATTGACATACAACAATACAATCAGACGCATGACGTAGGTATTATGCCTTCAAGGCGGCCGAACCTAGATAAAACCTCATGTCTGTCTTGCATCACCATCTTGTTTGTAGCTTGCGCATCTGTCTACCGATAATCTACTACCTTGGGCATACCCCTAGGTAGACTGCCGACCATATTTCGTCGACACTGCTGCAACTCGATTGATAGTTCATTTGGTTTAGCTTCCCTGTAGATGAAAGCCTATCAATTGGTTCATGATTCGTAAGCCTGGCGCAAATTGGGTGCATTTTTTCCCTTTTGGATGTTGCACTGGATGCAATGTCTATGAAACTGCACTGGATGCATTGTTTATGACCTATGAGTTTATTTTTTTAATGCTGAATAAAAAAAGGTACTGGATACATGAACATCACATAATTTTCCAAGTTTTTAAATTTGTGTTGAGTACTATATGCATGTGAAACCTATTGCTTTTTCTAATGCCACATATAGTGATGTCACCCTATCATGTCACAGCTTTCCAGGATATCTTCCAGCATATTCACTTTTGCTAATTTGGGCTACAAGTATGTAATATGTTAGTCTAATGGCACACATTTACCTAAAGAATTTCACGCACGTATGCTGCTTTATACTTCAAATTCACAACATATTTTAGTGGTATATGCATCCTATTGTTGTTTTCTGATGGCTCATATAGTGGTATATGGATCCTATTGTTGCTTCCATGCCCTTTGACTTATCTTTTTTTTACATTTAGGTTTGCGTTGGTTATTATATGGTCTTTACCTAAGATAGACACGAATAAGCCATTCTTTATTCATGTTAGAGTATACTGCTCCTGGAAATGTCAATAAAGGGTTACGATGCTAATCATTCTTCTCTCCTTTGTTGTGCTCTTCCAAGGTTTTGGGGTTAAGGGGACATCCCTCGATATGTTCGTGCTTGATGGACAGTTGTGTATCTATGTGTCTCTGACAACAAAGCACAGGTAAATAAAACTGCAATGCCAATTATAGAAATACCTTTGTCGGTGATTCATTCTTTCATACTGTTTCTCTCTACTCCTTATCTTGTATTATAGTTTGTCCCTGCATTTAATTTATTTAACAAAAACAGGTGGCCTCACCAACTGTTAAATTTATGTATAATTAGTCCAAACCATAGGCCTAAATATAGGGAATATTTTTGCCTTTTCAAACAATGAAGGGACTGTTTTTTAGTTTATTGCAGCATCACGCCTCAGATGCTTTGTGTAGATTAAGATGGATGCTTCTATTACATCACGCGGCTTCTAATTAGATGTGACTAGCAAAACAAAGACATTCACTTAATTGCCACATTCACTTAGTTGCATTTGATACAGTTTTCCTAACTATTCTAGGTCAGAATTCAAAAATGGTACTGGATCGAATATATATGGATCTCGGGCTGGCAAAATGTTGCTGAGTACATGCTTATTACATTTCTTAGTTCTTCTAGCTAGAGCTTATCTGGATACTGCTTTGCGTTCTAAAAAATTCTATAGTTAGTAATTCAGTCATCTATGTATACATTATGCGCAGGTTTGTTAAAGTGAGTAAGCGACAAGTGCATACCCTTTTTCTAACAAGATAACCTTATAGCAGGGTTCATGATAGCCCTATGCCGATGCCGCCCACACAAAGAAGAATGCTGGTGTCCAATTCTATATGCCCCCAATGCTGGTAGCCGTAAACGATATAGTGAAGAATCTACATCCCACCATAGCGAGGTACATACAATTGATAATAGTCTGGCTTGTTTTACTGGGTTTCTCAAGGTAGATTACTCTGTTTTGATTTCTGAATGACATTAGCGCCCTAACTATAGTACATGAAGCAGAATACTCTACTATACATATTTCTTCTTCTGTTCTGACTTTTATAAAGTAAGCTATAAAATACCACCTTTTAAACTAAAGCTATGCTACAAAGTTGACATGGCAGTGAGTTTACATTCATCACTCAATTTAAACACCAATGTTGCATCTGAACCAACTCAAAATGAGGTCACTGAAATGCGCTGGATTGATTGTTTAGGTAGAAATCCTCAGTACCAACACCTTGTGCTCTTGTGCTTGTGGTCAGATTTGAATTATATATGTTCTGGTCAGATTTGATTATATATATATATGTTCTGGTCGAATTTGAATTTTTTTGGCAGAAAAATATACTGTAGGGGCGGTTCTAGATTAAACCCCCTTACAAACAGGTATTATAGGGGCGGCTGGTACTACGGTCGCTCCTACAAATCGATTTATAGGGGTGGCTGATAACACCAGCCGCCTCTACAAATCAATTTATAGGGGCGGTCTAGGAACCGTCCCTACAAATGCATGATTTGTAGAGACGATATGGTAGGGCGGTTGGTCGAGCCGCCTCTACAAACCATCGCTAGCCGCCCATACAAATGCTTATTGTAGTAGTGAGGCGCACCGCCGCCTTTGCTGGTGCTGGTGGTGTCATCGCGTGCCTCAGGCTGTCAGCACCTCTGTTGGTGCTCACACACTGTTGCTCGGCGTGGGTGAAAACCCTAGTTTGGTTATTGATAATTGATGAAACCTAGCACTAACCTTTGTCATGAGTTGTGAGATGAGCTAGGTTGGTGTAATCCAAGTATGGAGCATGGTGGCTCTCAAGAGAAGGTGATGATCACATGAAATGATGAGATGGACATATGTGATGATGATCAAGTGCTCAACTTGGAAAAAAAGAAAGAGAAAAACAAAACCCTATAGAGATCAAGGCAAAGGTATAAATAGGGGTTTTGTTTCGGTAATCAAGACACTATAGAGAGTATGATCATGTTTAGGATAGATGGTCATGCCATTAAGAGGGGTTCTTAACTAGACAATTCTGTCATCTAGTGCCACTAGGTGTTGGACTTCATGCATTGCATTTAGGCCTAGTGTACATCAGAGAGCAAGCAAAAATATTTATTGAAATTATTTGAGAAATGCTAACTTGACTCTAAAATATTTTGGGAAAACACTTTGAGAGTTAGCAATGCTTGCAAAGGAGTGTCAGACTGCTTGTGAATTGAAACAAGAATTAAAATCGTAGCTAACTGAGGTGTTTGCCTCAGGGTGGTCACCGCCATGTGTGTGGCAGTGCACCGCCCTAGCCTGTCCGGTGACCAGCTAGCAGATGAAGAGAAGAGCTAGTGCTAGGGCTAGCACCACCACCCCTAGGGCGGTGCCCACCTAGAGGTGGCCAAGAGCAGTGAATTAGAGGGCGAAGCTATGGTGCCTGCTCTATCTCCTCTGCCTGCTCTCCCTCCTGAGCCTGCTCTGTCTGCTATTGTGGCTTTCCCTGAGGCTAAGTCTCCTCCAAAGCAACATGGCATCCCTCAAGCATGACAGTCCTAGCTGGACTACCATGACGACGCTCAACCTGCTCAATAGCTGCCCTCTGTGCTGGTAAAAGCTGATCTGCAATTTGGACTCCACTCCTAGCACCTCCTCTCTTTGCACGCTCGGCGGCAGCTACAACTGCTGCAGCTCTCATTGTATTAGCATTTGCATACTTCTGCTTCTTTGACATGATCTTCTTCATTGCCTTGCCTTTCACATCAATAGGCAAGCAGGGCGGAGGCCTCGGATCCTCATCACCTAGACAACCTCTGGCGTTCTTGACATGAGCCATCTAGAATGAACTACTGCCTCGAACAAGAAACAACTGTCAACTATCACTTTCGAGGCTTGGCATCGATCCATACTCACGAGCTTGGCCTCGAGTTGACTGACAACTGCCAAAGTGACCTCAGAAACACTGACTCGCTGCACGTTAGAATAGATCAGATATATAAATAATTTAAATATACATCTATAGATACAAAACCCTAAGAAGCAAGCAATAGATATGAAATTAGAAACGAGGGCTTGCTACCTGTTGAACCGGTGAATCGATGAGAAGAGGAACGAATCAGGGAACCACCAGATCAGCTAGGGTTAGGATTCCAGTGAGGCAATGCGGCGCGATGATTGGGGCTGGTTGCTGCAGGGGCACTGGCGCGGTGGTTGCTGGCACAATGATGGCGCTAGAGTAGGGCCTGGGCACGGCGGCGTAGGAGCAAGGCGTGTGTGTGGGCACGGCGGCACAGTGTGGCTCGGCAGGTGGCATGGCTGTGGTCAGATAGTGCGGTGGACGACACGGGAGCAGGCGTTGTGGGGCGAGCGGCGGCGCGTGGGGGTAGGGAGGCACGGCTATGTGGCAGCGGCTAGGGCACGAGCATGGCGTGGGCAAGAGCGACGAAGTCAGCGTGGATTGGTATAGGCTAGGTCAACATCATGGCAGTTATATGGTGGCCCCCCATGATGTAAGAGAAAATGAAACAGGAAAGAGTTGGAATCCCGCATGACTACTATTGACCGAACGCTCCGGTGGCAATGACCGGACGCTGTCACCTAGAGTCCGGTCGACTCTAGAGAGGTCCAAATCCCCTGGAGTCACGACCGGATGCGTCCAATCACCACTGACCGGACATAGACAGAGTTTGGTCGATCCTGTCTTCGTCTTCTTCGCTTAACCAGACGTAGGATCACTTTCTGACCGGACGTAGGGAGAACATTGTTCCAGCATCTAGTCACTCCTTCACAGCAACAGTTCACCTCCTGTGAACTGACCGGACGTAGGGGAGCAGAGTCCGGTCCAACGTTCGATCACTCTTTTTCAACAAATCTTCAAAGTCCTTTCACACTGCCTGTTCCCAATCAATTCCTTACTTCAATAAGACCCAAATAAACACCAATTAGGACTGATGTGAGTGACCTCTCTCAAACCCTCAAAATTTTCAAAATATTTTGCCTTAGGCTATAATTCCTTTTAAGGAAATAGGCAATAAAAGGGTGATTGAAGAGAAATGACAAAACAACATTCATGCATATGCAATGCAATACTTGAAAGTAATTCTAGTTGCTTGTTAAGTTTAATCCAAGGTTAAGCTTCTTCACATGTTTTCCTACGGTTATCTTAACCATGTTAGATAAGCCCTAAGTGCATTACCATAAAGTAAACATGTTGTATATTACAATGCAATACAAGGGACAACACAAGCTCATTTTCTAGTGAAATTGCTAAAATCAAGCACATTGAGCTCATTCCTCAACCGACAAAATATTACCTCATCTAGAGGTTTAGTGAAGATATCCGCCAATTGATCATCGGTCCTTACACCTTCTAATAAAATATCATTCTTAGCAACATGATCTCTAAGAAAATGATGGCGGATATCTATGTGCTTGGTGTGAGAGTGTTGAACCGGATTATTAGCAAGTTTTACCACACTCTCATTGTCACATAAAAGAGGTACTTTTTCTAGAACTACACCATAGTCTAGCAAAGTTTGCTTCATGTAAAGTATTTGTGCACAACAAGCACCCGTAGCAATGTATTCCGCTTCGGCGGTGGACAAAGCCACACTATTTTGCTTCTTGGAGGACCAAGATACAAGTGATCTACCAAGCAGATGGCACCCTCCAGATGTGCTTTTTCTATCAACTTTGCAATCAGCATAATCCAAATCGGAATAGCCAACTAATTCAAATATAGCTGATTTGGGATACCAAAGGCCAATGTTTGGTGTGTGCTTGAGATACCTAAGGATTCTTTTAACGGCAATCAAGTGAGCTTCCTTAGGATTAGCTTGAAATCTAGCACACATACACACACTAAATATGATGTCGGGCCTAGATGCGGTTAAATATAACAAGCTACCAATCATAGAGTGGTAAAGAGTTTGATTAACTGTTTTACCTCCCTCATCTAAGTCGAGATGTCCATTAGATGGCATTGGTGTCTTGATTGGCTTACATTCATCTATTTTGAATCTCTTGAGAAGATCATTAGTATATTTCTCTTGAGAGATGAAAATCCCTTCTCTCATTTGCTTGACTTGAAAACCAAGAAAAAATGTAAGCTCTCCAATCATTGACATCTCAAACTCCTTTGACATTAATTCACCAAACTCTTTGTAAGAATCTTTATTTGATGATCCAAAGATGATATCATCAACATATACTTGACAAATGAAGATATATCCATCAAGTTTTTTGGTGAATAGTGTGGTGTCGACCTTCTCAATGGTGAAGCCCTTCTCAATGAGAAAATCCTGAAGATGCTCATACCAAGCTCTTGGGGCTTGCTTAAGCTCATATAGCGCCTTGGACAATCTATAAGCATGATTAGAATATCTAGAGTCTTCAAACCCGGGAGGTTGATCAACATAGACTAGTTCATTAATAAAACCATTTAAAAAGTACTTTTCACATCTATTTGATATAGTTTCATTTCATGATGTGATGCATATGCAAGGAGGATACGAATGGCTTCTAGTCTTGCAACCAGTGCAAAGGTCTCTCCAAAATCCAACCCTTCAACTTGAGAGAACCCGTTTACAACTAGTCTTGCCTTATTCCTCACAACAACGCCTTGATCATCTTGTTTGTTGCGGAACACCCACTTTGTTCCAATGACTCTTGCACCTTGTGGTCGCTCTTCAAGAGTCCAAACTTCATTACAGGTGAAGTTGTTCAACTCTTCATGCATGGTATTTATCCAATCTAGATCATGAAGAGCTTCTTCTACCTTAGTAGGCTCAAAGCAAGAGACAAAAGAGTGATGTTCAATAAACAAAACAAGCTTTTGAGAGCGAGTCATTACTCCCTTTGATGGACTCCCTATGATGAGATCTTATGGATGAGCTTGTAGTAGAGGTGAATTTCTTCTATCAACCACTTGAGGGGGAGGTTGTAGAGCATCAACATCATGTGCTTGTGTCACCATTTGCTCATGGGAGATATGAGTGTCTTTATTTTCTATTCTTCCATCTTTATCACCATCTTGTGGCACATTTGATGAAGAAGGTGGATTAATCACTTGCACATCATCTTCATCATCATTAGGCTTGATGTCTCCAACTAGAATGTTCTTCATAGCCTCCCTCAATGGTTCATCACCTGCATCATCAAGATTCTCATGTGTTCCTTGGGAGCCGTTAGATTCATCAAATTCCACATCATATGTTTCTTCAACCAAGCCGGTGACATGATTAAATACTCTATATGCTTTGGACTTTGATGAGTAACCAACAAGAAAACCAATATCATATCTTTGAAACTTCCCTAGGTGTTGCCGCTTCTTGTAGATGTAGCATTTGCAACCAAACACCCTAAAGGAGACATCCGGCTTCTTCCCATTGAGCAACTCATAAGGTGTCTTGCCAAGAAACTTTTGAAGGAATAGGCGGTTGGATGCATAGCATGCGGTGTTGATAGCTTCCATCCATAGAGCTTCGGGAGTGTTGTACTCATCAAGCATTGTTCTTGCTAGTGTGATCAATGTTTAGTTCTTTCTCTCAACTACACCATTTTATTGAGGAGTATATGTTGCGGAGACCTCATGCTTGACCCCAACTTCATCACAATAAGCTTCAATGTTTATGTTGTCAAATTCCTTTCCATTGTTACTTTTAATCTTCTTGAGTTTCACTTCAAACTCATTTTGTGCTCTCTTGGCAAACTTATTGAAGCATGATGCAACTTTGGATTTGTCATGAAGGAAGAATACCCATGTGTATCTAGAGTAGTCATCAACAATCACAAGACAATAAAGATTTCCTCCCAAACTCTTGTATGTTGTTGTTCCAAATAAATCCATGTGAAGGAGCTCTAGCACTCTTGTTGTTGACATGAAAGCTTTTGTAGGATGAGTATTTGCAGCTTGCTTGTTGGCTTGACATGCACTACAAAGCTTGTCCTTCTCAAACTTCACATCTTTCAACCCTCTCACCAAATCATTCTTCATTAGCTTCTTAAGTGAGCTCATCCCAACATGAGCAAGTCTTCTATGCCATAGTCACCTAAGTGTTGTTTTGGTGAATAGGCAAATCTTCAAATTAGCATCTTCAGAGATGAAGTCCACTAGATATAGGTTGTATCTAAATCCCTTGAATATCACTTGATCATCATCTTTCTTGGATACAACCACTTCCTTCTCGGTAAATAGGCATTGAAAGCCAAGATCACACAATTGTCCAACGGATAGCAAGTTGAAGCTCAATGAAGCAACATATAGCACATTTGAGATTGAATGATCATTTGATATTGCCACTTTGCCCTTTGAAATATCTCCAAATGTGATTCTTTCTTGTCCATCTACTTTTTCATCTAGTGAGGTGAACATACGAGGATCATCGGTCATATGTTATGTGCAACCACTATCAATTATCCAATGACTTCCACCGGTTTTGTAGTTCACCTACACATAAGAGATCAAGCTTTAGGAACCCAAACTTGTTGAGGGCCCTTGACTTTCTCAACAAGTGACTTTGCTACCCAAATTTTCTTAGGCCTATTCTTGTTGAGAGGTCCTAAGAACATAACTTTCATCTTTCCACTAGAGTCCTTTCTAAGCATGTAATGAGTATTGAAAGCAAAGGGTCTAGCATGCTTGGGCAAGGGTTGTGGTGGTGGAGTTTGACACTCATGGGCAAATTGGTCTTCTTATCCACACTCAAAACACCTCTTTGGCTTTGGCTTTGACTTGTGTTGTTGTTGTTGTTGAGCTTGAGCCTTCTTATCTTGGTTTGCCAAATACCCAATGCCATTTCTATCCATCTTCATGACGGTGTTCATTAGTAGCTCACTTTGAAGATGCTTGCCTCTTGTGAACTTGCTCAATCTAATCTTGAGATGCTATTTCTCCAACTTGAGCTTCTTGTTCTTTTCCTTGTGTGCCTCATTATTTTTCTCTTCCTTGAGTTTCTTGTTCTCTTCTTTGAGCTTCTCATTCTCAAGAATCAAATCACCATCATGATCAAGAGTTTCTAGTACTATAGTGTTGGTGGTTTTGAGCTCTTCAAGATCTTTCTTGAGCTTTTCATTATCATGCTTTAGCTTGACATACTCATCATAGTTGTCGGTTTCAACCACTTGGTTGCCTTTGCCACTAGATCCTTGCTCAATGCTCTCAACAATTAAATCATCGCATGATGTAGCTATATCAATCTTAACAACATCATTAGTAGCATCATATGGCTCATTGGATAAAAATTCTTGAGCGATAACAAGATTATCATGATTGATCTTGAGAGCTATATATTCTTCTTTTAGCATTTTGTGGCTAGTGATGAGCTCTTTATGCATCCCCTCAAGTTTATCATGTTTATCTTTAAGCTCTTTCTTAGAAGATTTGAGCCCCTTGAGTTTGGATGACATAGCTTCATTTGCTTCTCTAAGCTCAACACTAGCCTTTTCGGCTATATCACATTTAGCTAAAAGAGAATCATTCTTAGCTTCTAGCTTGTCATTCTTAGCTCTAGTCTTTCTAATGATCTTAGTGTATTGATTTAGCAATTTAACAAGATCATCATATGAAGGTGATTCATATTCATCATCATCACTATCACTATCACTATCATCATTGTTAGCATGATCATCGCCACTACTATCATCATCATTTGGTACCTTCCGTTCACCCTTGGCCATAAGGCATAGGTGTGTAGAGGATGATAGCGGTGGTGTCGGTGAAGATGATGAAGAGTCAATCACAATTGCGGCCACCTTCTCATTATCACTATCATCATTGGATGAGCAACTTGATGAATCAATGTCTGTGAGCCAATCACCGACAATGTATGCCTTGCCATTTTTTTCTTGTGGAAGTCCTTCTTGCCATCTTTCTTCTTATATGGCTTGTTTTTCTTCTTCTCATCTTCATCACTTGAGTCATCTTTATTGCCCTTGCTCTTTTTCTTGTACTTGTCTTTCTTGGGCTTTATGCATTGATGTGCTAGATGACCAAGTTCTCCATAATTGTAGCAATCCATCTCGGAGATTGGCTTCCTTCTAGTGCTAGTGAAGAACTTCTTTTTCTTGCCATCGAACTTGATGTCACTCTTATTGAGCTTCTTTAGCATCTTGGTGGTTCTTCTCACCATGAGAGCAAGACTTACATCATCAACTTCATCATCACTTGAGCTCTCATACTCAATTCTTGCTTTGTCCTTCTCTTGGCTAACCTTGAATGCTAAGTCTTTATCTTTCTTCTTGGTAGAGGATGAGTCATCTTGTGGTGTGATGTGCATGTACATCTCATGAGCATTGATCTTTTCCAAGATTTGAGTCGGTGTAGCGGTGGAAAGATCCCCTTGATGAAGCACGGTCACAATATGCCCATATTTATCAATGGGGAGGACACTCAAGATTTTTATTACAACATCGGATGGTTGCATTTGAGTGAGTCCAAGCCCATTGACTTCCTCTACAAGAACATTCAAGCATGAGTATATTTTATTAGCACTCTCTTTATGAAGCATCTTAAAAGAATTAATCTTTTTCATAACGAGATGATAGCGTTCCTCACGCTCGCTCTTAGTTCCCTTATGGAGCACACAAATGTCTGACCATAGTGCATGGGCATCCTTGTAGTTCCTCACCCGGTTAAACACATCTTTGCAGAGGCCTCTAAAGATGGTGTTTCTGACCTTTGCATTCTATTTCTCATAGTTCACTTCATCGCCTTAAAGGTGTGTGGGATCTTGAGGTTTTGGGAATCCTTGTGAGGCCGCTCTAAGTATTCCAACATCTAGAGCTTCTAAATACGCCTCCATGCGGGTTTTCCAATATGGAAAATCATCTCCCTCAAAGATAGTAGGAGGACCATCTCCATAAGACATCTTTCTCTAGACGGTTAAGTCTAATTTCATGAGCACGAAGCTCCGATATCAATTGAAAGGATCAAGATGCCCAAGAGGGGGGTGAATTGGGCTAATTCTAAAATTATTTGCAATAATTAAACTCTACGATTAGCCCACTTCACCCCTTGTGCCTAGATTGTGTTCCTATTGATCTACCGCATAAAAGTTTAGCAACCTATGTTCCAATCCTACTCTAGCATGGCAATTTTATGAATGTAAAGACAAGAATTGAATTGCTCAAATTAAATGCTTAAAGTAAAGAGAGAAGAAGGAATGCGACGATGTTTTGCCGAGGTATCGGAGAGTCGCCACTCCCCACTAGTCCTCGTTGGAGCACCTACGCAAGGGTGTAGCTCCCTCTTGATCCGCGCAAGGATCAAGTGCTCTTTATGGGTTGATTCTTCGACACTTCGTCGCGGTGAATTACCCATAACCGCTCACAACTTGAGTTGGGTCATCCACAAGCTCCGCTGGATGATCACCAAGCTCACAATCACCACCAAGTCGTCTAGGTGATGGCGATCACCAAGAGTAACAAGCACGAACTCTCACTTGACCACGACAAGCCTAATGAGAAGGGTGGATGCACACTTTGCTACTCTTGCTTTCACTAATGAGGCATCTCTCTTGGATTCTCAAATCTCAATCACCTCACTAGGACCTTGCTCTTCTTGGCACTCTCAAGGGTGTTTCTCAGCTGTTGGAATGAGCAAAAGTGATGCCTTGAGTGAATAGATGAAGTATTTATAATCCCTCATTCAAAACAAATCGTTATGTGCCACTGTGGGGTGATCAGATGCTCTGGTCAAGGTGACTGGACGCTCCAGTCAGTTCTCCCCGCCACCGAGTAGTTAAGTTGTGACCGGACACTGATCAGCATCCGCTCAGTACTAACTGGATGCGTCCAGTCACAAAAACTGCCCTCTAGAACCTTACTGATATTGATCAGACTCTAGAACCCAGCATCTGATCACTTTGCTGCTCAGCGTCCGATCAGTAGCCAGAACCTGATCAGCGTCCGGTTAGCACTGACCGGACACGTCCGATCAGGATTCTCCCTCTCTGGAACCTTACTGGAATTTACCGGACTCTGGCACCCAGTGTCCGGTCATATTTCACTCAGCGTCCGATCATATCTAGATGACTTCACCTTGATCAAATAAACTGACCAGACTCTATGCCAGTGTCCGGTCACACCAAAAATAGCGCCCGGTCAACATTTGACCCTCTATTCACTTCCAACTCGCAATCATATGTGAATGAAGTTTGCTCCAATTAATCTAAGGGCTATTGAGGAGCTACCTAATGCTAGATTTGACAAGTGTGCACCACACCTAACCCACTAGACTCACCTAGGTCAAGCTACCCGTCCATACCCCCTTTAATAGTATGGCCAAAGGAAAAATAAAGTCCTAAACTACTCTAAGTGTCTCTTCAACAACAAACGACACTTAGAACTAGTCTATCCTTAACCTTGTCGTCCATCCTTTGAAAACCGAAATGATTTCTATCGTAGGGGCATGACAACCATGATTGTCCAATCAATTGCCATTACTGTGACCTAACTTAATTACCTCTACAAACACACGTTAGTTACAATAATCACGTATTGCCATTAATCATCGAAACCCAACTAGGGGCCTAGATGCTTTCAGTATATATGTTGCAATTGTTTCATATGGATATTGCAAAAGTAGATCGGTATGTTGCATAAGTTGCAAGTGTTTTAGAGGCATGTTGCAATCGTTTGTTCAAAATGTTTCATCTATTTTAGATGTATGTTGCAAGCATTTTTTATCTAGACATTGCACATGTTTCATATATATGTTGCAAGAGTATGTTCGAAATGTTTTAGCTGTTTCAGTCTTATATTGCAATAAGTGTTTTCATGTTGCAAGTTGTATGTGTTTTATTTGGATGTTGCATATGTTTCACACACATGTTGTAAGTGCATGTTTTAAATGTTTCATCTGCTTCAGACGTCTATTGCATTCAAGTGTTTCATGTTGCAAGTATTTTCGTATTTCAGAGGTATGTTCAGAGTCATGCGGACATGGCTCAAACACCGGGGGAAGGGGCGCGCAGCGCGCCTAGGGTCCTACGGACGGGGCTTGCTCATCCTCATCTTGGCTCCTGGGTCATGCCTGCATGGAGAGAGAGAGAGGAGGGGGTCAGGGGGAAGGAGCGGCGGGCGCAGGACGGGGCGAGAGGCGGACGGGGGTGGGGTACGCGTGTGGGGTGGGACAAGACTAATAGGGACGAACGCGCATGTGCATCAGCGAACGGCACAGCGGTAGGCGCTGGTAGATGGGCTGGCGACGAAGCTAGGGGCGCGCGATCATGTTTTATAATGGGTCGTTCTGCTAGGGCGTTCGGGTGGGAGTGCGCCTAGGGTATCGTCCGACAGAATTCTATCCCATCGTACGTCTGAGCACCAGCAATTCCCTTTGAAGTCTGCATGGATAGTCGACACACACCCTTTATGTTGGTGCCATTTTGAAGTTCCTGATAGTTGGCTCACATCCGTGTTGGTAGATGCTGAAATACAATGGTAGATTTTGGAATTCAAATTTTTGACCCCAAAGATTCAGAGTTTAGAACAAATATTTGAACTTGTAAATAACATCAGATAAAAAATGTTTAACCATAAAGTTGTAGACCATATTGAGAGCTGCAATTTTGGTGTAGATCATTTGAATCTCAAAATTAAAAAAAAAATAAAATGAATATTTAGTCCACTAAATGATCTTACGATGTCAAATTCAAAGATGTAAATCTGACTAGACCATGTTAACACTGAGATCATTTGAAAAATTCAAAAATTTGAATTTTTAAATCTAATAACTTAAAATAAGTATTTGAGCATCTCTTATATAAAAAGAATTATATCAACTATAAAGTTGTAGGTGATATAGAACTCTATAGTTTTGATATAAAGTTTTTATTTATATGACTTCATATGAAAAGGTTATGATTATTTTATATAAGACAAGAGAGAGACCACCTGACAAGTGGCCCAATTACCACTTAAGCAAAACCACCTAAGAAACCACTTTGAAATAATCAAAGGGGATATTGTGTCCAGTTTTGAAAGTTGAGGTATGTTTGTTATTTGGTATTGAAGTTTGAGTGGGTTTTTCAAATTTAGTAACTAATTTAGGAAGGTAAATTGGACTCTACTCTGATGAAAACAGTTTCTGCTTTTGACGCCCTGGGCTGGATCAGAAACCATGCAGCACAAGGCCTGCTCCAGGCCCACTTACGGGACCTTCTCCGGAGTGCGCTCTCTCTCTGTCTCCAGGCCCACGTACGCCCTCAGTCTCTGTCTCCATCTGCTCCTCTCTCTCTACTCTCTCTCTCGTTCACCCCCGTGCGCTCTCTCACTGCCGTTGGCGACGAACTGGGCGACCCGCCGCCGCCGCCGTACGCCAGGCGCCAAGGCCTTCGTCGAGATAGTCTTAGCCGGCGATGAGCACCCACTAGGTCTGATAACGCCCTCCTCTTCCCTTTCTTCTGTGCGAAACCGAGCACCCAAACCCTAAGTATTTGGTACTCGGATTTATTCTAACTTCGGTTTGGGAGAGCAGATGCCTTAATTTCTGCTGTTCTTCTATGTTGGGAGTAGTAGCGACAAACTCCAGAGTGATCTCACCAGTCACCATGAATGTTCTTCTATGTTGGGGAGTAGTAGGGTACAAATTTATACTTGCCAATTCTATGAAATTCTGCTGCTTTAGCTGTTAAGTTAGAGTATTGCAGGTTCACTCAGTTTGCATTATTGCGTAGTACAGTATTGATCTCAGATGTTTATGAGAACAGCAAAGTAATTTAAAACTTGTATTCAACTTATCTACAGATGGAAACTGGAAAAGATGCTGTCAATAACTATGTTGGCCACTTGACATGTGTTATGTAATGGGTAATGGACTTTTTTTTTTAACTTTTCTGCCCCCTTTTATTTCAATTTTCAAAAGTGCGTTTGCTCTAACATGTGTAGATCTGTTTTTTATTCTGTGGGTAATGCACATTATGTAATACCTAGATGATTATCAATATACTTTTGCAAAGTGCAGATGCCTTAATTTAAAGTGACACTCTGGAGTTTGTCCTATATACTATATGTCTAGAGGGGAATAAGTTGTTTTAACTTGAAATCATGCCATAGAGTATAATAGTTTTAGAAATCCAAATATTAGGTTCAGATAAATAAACTGTCTTATATCCTGAATTTTGCCCCTCCAAAAAAAGTTTGACACTGGTGAGGTTTTTGAGTTGATTGCCTTTGGCTTTCTTGCTAGGCATATTAAATTCATTTAGGTCCCAGGTGGTGAGATTTAAAGGTGCACTGTAATTAAACATGATTCTGGTGTTACGTTGGACCATCACCTTGCCAAATATAGTGTTTGTGTACTCCTATATTTCTTTGCGAGCAACAAATGAAATCCATGTATGTTAATCGTCCTAACCGTGGAAGGCATGTTTCAGGAACTCATGCCTAGTAAAGTAGTAATCATATACATATAATTAGTTGGTCACTTAATTGCTGTTAACAGATGATCCTTCTTGGGAACAATGAACTGTTTATGTTAAATATGTTTCATTAAGATTCACAAGAGCTGTTCTTCAATCTGATTTATAACTTTGGGGTTGTTGAACCTGCTAAACCAAAATTGTCATTTTGTCAAAATCTCAAATCCTGAACCAGATTGGAGCACATAGGACATTGCAAAATTGCAGAATCATTTTAATGTCTAATATAGGAAATAGTTTAGTGGCCAGGGGTTCCAGCATTCCCATTAGCAAAAACACAATAATCCAACATGTTGCAGTGCTTCAAACAATTTCCATGAAAAATCATGTATGTAAGGTACATAAAGCAAGTAATCTGACAAAAAATTGATTTCGTTCATCTTTGATATTATGATTGTAAAAACACAAATGGTACTGTTAGAACATCATGAAAAATACCAGATTGAAAGCTTGTCAGTTTCGTTTCTTAATATCTAGGATGGATTTTACATTTTTTTATTAATGCAACATCATGGAAAGGAGGTGTGCTGGTGTGTTGTATGTTTCTCTTGTTCTATTATATAATGCAATGATACGCAGTTCTCCTACCTGTTCAAGAAAAAAAAAATACATCGGTACTATTTATGCAGGTTTACTGGACATTGTATGTACATGTTTTGACGAACTTTGTATGTACAACATACATTGGTATTAATGCAATATTGCTCAGTATTTTGAAATGTTCCATCACAATATGAGGTACTGATGGTCAAAGATTAGACACTTTGATACTTATATTGATACGCTTTTGTTAATAGCTTACTTGTTCAGTAGAGGAGAGGCTTGGTCCTATTACCAGCATGATTGTTTTAAATAAACCAGGTTGGTATCTTTGAAAATTCATGTAATACTGTGTTTTGTTTGGTTGATTATTCTTTTGTTTCGGAGATGATTTTTTGTGATGCTTAGTGCCTTATATGTGCAAGGCATTAAAATTTTTATGTTGGTAATATAGTGTGCCAGTCTGACTTCATTGTGTGTTTGATAAATCAAAAGGGATTTTCTTGTCTTCTGCATATAGCCCTGAATAATATTATTAATATTTTTATTATTAACTCTACCATTTCACTTCGAAACTGCAGGAGTATATTCTGTGCCAATGAAATGTCTGCCTCTGAAAACCAGGCTGCTGAAGCCAGAATGGACACAAGTGCCAGGAAAATTGTCCCAACTGGGAACAAAATCCGTATTCGTTTACCATTACCACTGAGAAAGAGGTTGGCTGAAGGCCTTCAGACCATGAGCACAGGATTGCCTGAGGATACGAAAAAACACGCTGCTAAGGAAGTACCTGAATATACTAATGACACCGCCGAAAACACCACATTTGTTGACACTGAACTGAAGATTGAAAAGGTAAGCACCAAGCCCCCTAGTATCAAATTATCAACAGATGGAAACTTGAAAACCATGTCTAAAGACAGTCTATGTGAACAGGCAAACAGCAACAACCTGTGCAAAACCATGTCAAAGGACAGAGTGTGTGAAGAGGCTAATTTCATTGTCCCAGACCTGAATCTGACAACCACTGCTGGCATGCAAGATAACACAGAAAGCGTTTGCCCTGTAAGGAAAGGGTCATGTGAAGAGGGACACACAGACATTATGAGCAATGGGCTGCCTCCTGAGAGCAGCAAAACATCAAAGAAGGAAGCATGTGTAGGAGCCATGGACAGCACCCCAAGCATGGAACTTTCAATCACAAGAGTGCAAGGTGAAGTGGAAAAGAACGACTCCACTACTAAACCCTGTGAAGCTGCTAGTGAAAATATCCTAAGCAAGAAGCTACTCTATGAGACAAACAGCAATACCTCAAGGAAGAGAGTAACTGAAGAAGCTAAGATCAACAACCCAAGCAAGAATCTGAAAACCTCTGCAGGGAAGTGTGGAGAGGCGAATGACTGTTTCCCAATCAGACGACCCGTTGATCAATCTAATGACAAGAAATTTAGCAAAAAGATGCGTACCTCTGCAGTACAAGCTACTGACACCAGCCAGAACACTTCCGGACTGAAACTTCCTACCTCTGTTGGCCTGGCTGTGGAACAAAGTACCAGCACTGCATTCTTGGAGACCACAAAAGTGTATAAAGAGTTTGAGGAGAAGGTTAAGAGAACTGTATACCTTGACAACTTGTCCCGCCTGGCTACAGATGCAGTCATTACGACGGCTTTGAACCAGTTTGGTAATGTCAAAAGCGTCAGTTTTCTGACCAACTATACAGTTCCATTTGACATTCCCCAATCTGCATTAGTAGAAATGGAAACTGAGAAGGATGCTGAGTCCGTGGTCAACATACTAGATGAGTTCCCATTCATGCTGTCTGGGATGCCAAGGCCTGTGAGGGCGAAGCATGCCACAGCTGAAATGTTCAATGACCGTCCACGGAAACCTGGAAGGAAGTTAGAATTCCATTGGGTGGGCCCTACAGACCCTGATTGTCATAATGTCAGAAAGTTTAAGTTGATGTCCAAGAGGCATGAGTTGGAGAACTTAGCACTAATCAAGGTAAAATTCTTGTTCTTGGTGTAGAAGTTAAGTCCTGCTCCCAGTTATCACTTAGTTATCTGTGCTTAATTATGTTTCTGCTATTAAGGCCTTGGGCAGCACAAGTGACTGTGCAAGTACCCAGGCAGTTAGCTGTTTAGTTAATGCTCTAATGAGCCATCAATGTAATCAATGTGCTACTTATCTCCTATATATGAAAGAGCAGTCGCCTAGGTGTGTAATCCCTGGCTGAGTAAAAACACTCTGTACCTCCAACAATTGGTACCAGAGCCTAGGTTAGACACCTCTCTCTCATCTTCTACTCGAGCCCCCTTCCCTGCTTTCTCATCCATGGCCTCGACATCTTCTGAGCGCCGAAGGAAGGCTGCCAAGGGCGTCAGCGATGCGGAGGACTCCTCTGGCCGGGCCGCGCGCTTGAAAGCTGCAGAGGAGGCAGCTGCGCAGGCGGTCCAGGCGGCGCGGCAGGCGGCGGCGGCTGCAGAGGAGGCGGCAAGGACCGCGCGGGTGCTGAGGGAGGAGATTGCAGCAGAGAAGGAAGAAGAGGAGCTGGAGTATGAAGAAGAAGAGGAGGAGGTCAAGAGCCCGCGCCGGAGGTCTCCATCTCCGCCAGTCCGCAGGCGTGGCCGCGGTGGCGGGCGTCGGGAGTCGCCTGTGTACGACAGGGTCGTATACAGGGACTCGGGCAGCAGCACGAACTGGCCGATGCTGTCCAAGACGAACTACCACGAATGGAGCCAAGAGATGAAACTGCGAATGCAGGCACGCGATCTGTGGGACGCAGTTGAAGGAGAGCGGGTCTCGTTCCGCGACGACCGGCGGGCTATGGAGGCGATTGTCGCAGCGGTTCCCAAGGAGATGGGGATTCCGCTCATCGACAAGCGGACGGCGAAGGAGGCGTGGGACGCCATAGCTGCTGCGCGCATCGGCGTGGACAGGGTCCGCCGCGCGACGCTGCAACGCATCCGCCGCGACTGGGAGAACATCAGTGTCAAGCCAGGAGAGAGCGTCGAAGATTTTGCCTTCCGCCTCTCAACTCTGCATCGACAGCTTGTCCTTCATGGTGATCAGGACATCGATGAGAGGCGTGTGGTGGAGAAGTATCTGCGTACAGTACCGTCGAAGTATGCGCAGATTGTGGTTGCTATTGAGCAGTTTCTGGACTTTGACATGCTCACGCTTGAGGAAGCCACTGGGAGGCTCAAGGCTGTTGATGACCGTGAAGAGCAAGCGCCTACCGAGCCAATCACCGTCGGCGGCAAGCTCATGTATACTGAGGAGCAATGGCGCGCACGCTGGAAGAAGGAGAAGAAGGGCAGCGGGGATGATTCTGCTGGCTCTAGTTCAAAGAATCAGCGCGGCGGCGGCCAAGGCGGCGGTGGTGGCCGCGGTCGCGGCGGCTGGCGAGGAAAGGGCCGTGGCGGCGGCCGCGATGGTGGACGCTGTGGCGATACCTGCCACAATTGTGGCCAGGAGGGCCACTGGGCAAGAGACTGCCCTCATCCACGCCGAGACAGAGATGGTGACCGTGATGGTGGCGGTGACCGTGGCAGCGGACGGGGCAGAGGCCGTCGTGGCGGCGGCCGCGGTGGCAATCAAGGCCAGCACGCTGGTGGCCGAGGGGGCGCAGGCGGCGGTGACGGCGGCCACAATGGCCGTGTGCAGTATGCAGAATGCGAGGATGATGGGGCTCTGTTTCTGGCGCATGGGCTCGTTGATCTTGATAAGTGCGCGCCGGCATACACCTATGCTGCTCAAGAGGTGAATCTGGAAGAACCAAAAGCCCGCGCCTTCCTTGGTGCCAATGGCGATGAAGAAAAGGCAGATGTGTGGTACCTTGATTCAGGAGCTACACACCATATGACTGGACGGCGTGAGCTCTTTTCTGACTTGAACACGGACGTGCGAGGCACGGTCCGATTTGGAGATGCGTCCAAGGTTGACATCAAAGGCATCGGTTCGATTGCTTTCGAAGGAAGAACTGGTGAGCATAGGGTGCTGCAGGGTGTGTACTATATACCAGCCCTGAAGAATTCCATTATCAGTCTGGGTCAGCTTGACGAGACTGGCTCCAAGGTGGAGATATATCACGACGTGTTACGTATCTGGGAACACACTGGCCGTTTGATTGCCAAGGTGAAGAGAGGGGCTAACAGATTGTACACACTCCAACTTCATGCAGCCCAGCCACTTTGTCTTGCAGCATGCAGAGGAGATGTAGCGTGGCAGTGGCATGAGAGGATGGGGCATTTGAATTTTGATGCACTCCGCAGACTTGGGAAGGAGGAGATGGCGCGCGGTGTCCCGGTTATTGACCATGTGGAGCAGGTGTGTGACACCTGTGTCACCACCAAAATGAGAAGGCGCCCGTTCCCAGCTGCAACACAGTACCGTGCCAAACAGCCCCTTGAGCTGGTGCACGGCGATCTTTGCGGACCAGTGACACCTGCAACACCTGGAGGGAATCGATATTTCCTGCTGCTTGTCGATGACGCTAGCCGTTTCATGTGGGCAGCGCTCATACCAAGCAAGGATGCAGCAGCAGAAGCCATCAAGCGCATCAAACTGAGCGCAGAGGCGGAGAGTGGTCAGAAAATCAGGGTGCTTCGCACCGATAATGGAGGAGAATTCACAGTTGCTGATTTCGCTACCTACTGCGCAGAACAAGGCATTAAGAGGCACTTCAGTGCTCCTCACTCACCTCAGCAGAATGGGGTAGTTGAACGGCGCAATCAGTCAGTAGTGGCCATGGCAAGGGCACTGCTTAAGCAGAGGGGCCTGCCAGCTCGGTTTTGGGGGGAGGCTGTGATGACAGCAGTCCACATACTGAACCGATCACCGACACGTGCGTTGAAGGGGATCACCCCATATGAGGCCTGGCATGGACGTTCACCAACTCTGGGACACATGAAAGTGTTTGGGTGTGTGGCATACACAAGGAAGCTCAGTCAGCTGCGCAAACTTGATGACCGCGGCGAGGCCGGCGTGTTTATTGGTTATGCAGAAGGAGCTAAGGCATATAGGGTGTTTGAGCCTGTGAGCGGGCGTGTCAGGATCAGCCGTGATGTTGTATTTGATGAAGAACATGGCTGGGATTGGTCCTCGCCGGAATCTGGGCCATCAGCTGTGAACAGCAGTGAATTCACAGTTGAGTATGTCTGGTCAGAGGAGGTGAGCGAACCAGCGCCGCCGTCGTCGCCTCTGCTCCCGGATTCACCAAGAACACCCGCATCAAACAGCCCAATTGGAGTTGAAGGAGCAGAGGGCTCCGCATCAACTCATCCTCAAGCTAATTCTGCTCCAGCGGCACTGGAAGTGTCACCACCGCCACCAAGTCCTCAGATTGAGCATGCCACGCCTCTGGAGGATGATGATGATCGACTGGATGCTTATCACGAGGATGAACCACTTCGCTACAGAACTGTCAGCAATATCATTGGCCAGCAGCCCACACCGCCACCTGCAACTCGCCTGTTCGCAGAGCTGCATCTAACGCACTCTGGCGAACCAACTTCGCATACTGAAGCCAAGAGAGATCCAGCGTGGTGCGCAGCAATGAAAGAAGAGCTGCGATCAGTAGAGAGAAACAAGACCTGGGAGCTTGTGAAGCCTCCTGCTGGTCACCGTCCAATCACCCTGAAGTGGGTGTTCAAATTGAAGAAGGACGAACACGGTAATGTTATCAAACACAAAGCCAGACTTGTCGCTCGTGGCTTTGTCCAGCAAGAAGGCGTGGATTATGATGATGCTTTCGCCCCTGTCGCACGCATGGAATCCGTTCGAGTCTTGTTGGCTCTGGCGGCACAGGAGGGTTGGTCTGTTCATCAGATGGACGTCAAGTCCGCATTTCTGAATGGAGACCTCAACGAGGAGGTATATGTGCATCAGCCGCCTGGCTTTGTTGTTGCTGGACAAGAAGACAAGGTGTATCGCTTGCGCAAAGCTCTGTATGGCCTACGGCAAGCACCAAGAGCATGGAATGCAAAGCTTGATTCAACATTAAAGAAGAAAGGTTTCAGACAAAGCAACCATGAAGCTGCAATCTATAGGCGAGGTTCTGGAAACTCTCTGTTGCTTGTCGGTGTGTATGTGGATGATTTGATATCACAGGGGCCAAAGAGCAGGATGTTGAAAGCTTCAAGGCTGAAATGAAAGCAACATTTGAGATGAGTGACCTCGGGCTCTTAAGCTTCTATCTGGGCATTGAAGTACAGCAGAACACCGATGGCATCACCCTTAGACAGACTCACTATGCCAAAAGGATACTGGAATTGGGTGGTATGGTGGACTGCAACCCAGCAGCCACTCCTATGGAGGAAAGGCTAAGATTGAGCAAGAAGAGTACAGCCAAGGAAGTTGATCCAACACAGTACAGGCAGCTGGTTGGAAGCCTGCGATATTTGGTTCATACTCGACCTGACTTGGCATTTGCAGTCGGGTTTGTGAGTAGATTTCTGGAGAGGCCCACCATAGAGCATCAGCAGGCAGTGAAGCGTATCCTTCGGTATGTGGCAGGCAGTCTGGAGTATGGCCTGCACTTCACCAAGGCATCCAGTGAAGCCAGATTCATTGGCTACTGTGACTCAGACTTGGCTGGAGATATTGACTCAAGCAAGAGCACTACAGGTTGTCTATTTTTCCTAGGCAACAATCTGGTCAGTTGGCAGTCCATTAAACAAAGAGTGGTTGCCTTATCTAGCTGTGAAGCAGAGTATGTTGCCATGACTACTGCTGCAACACAAGCTCTGTGGCTGTCCAGGTTACTTGCTGAATTGTTGGGAAAGAAAGTGGAAGTAGTAGAGCTGCGAGTGGATAACAAATCAGCAATAGCACTTGCAAAGAACCCTGTCTTTCATGACAGAAGCAAGCATATAAGAATCAAACAACACTTCATCAGAGATTGTGTTGAAGAAGGCAGCATCAAGACTGAGTTCGTCGCCACAAATGATCAACTGGCAGATATTCTGACTAAGGCCTTAGGCAAGGCCAAGTTTGAAGACATGAGAAGCAAGATTGGGATCATGAAGATCAAGGATGGGGGGAAGCAGGTCTTAGGGGGAGAACTGTAGAAGTTAAGTCCTGCTCCCAGTTATCACTTAGTTATCTGTGCTTAATTATGTTTCTGCTATTAAGGCCTTGGGCAGCACAAGTGACTGTGCAAGTACCCAGGCAGTTAGCTGTTTAGTTAATGCTCTAATGAGCCATCAATGTAATCAATGTGCTACTTATCTCCTATATATGAAAGAGCAGTCGCCTGGGTGTGTAATCCCTGGCTGAGTAAAAACACTCTGTACCTCCAACACTTGGTTGGCGGCTTGGCTTCTAAACCGTCATCAGTTCCAAATTTGATGAACTTGAATAGTAGCTATCATTCTATCACAAATAAGTTTTTAGAATAGAATCTTATCACTAAAACTCACACTTCAGAAGTTTTTACAGCAGTAAAATTTGAGCGCAAAACAATGTTATCTGGGTCATGTGACCTGTCACAGTCCTTGCATGTGATGTGCCTTTTAATTTGCTTCATTTGGCAATGTGCTTGTATCGTTGAATCCTTGTAGAATGAACTGCAAGAGGAGGCACTGCTCGCAAAGCATCAGCAGGACAATCTGAATTGTCATTACAGGAAGCTTGAGACTGTAGACAGCGTGATTATGAATGGCGGGCTCAATCGCCTGACTCACATTTACAACTTCCGTTTCGATGAAATGTATTGAGAGTGTCAGGTGTACATGGCCCTGTTTTGACCTCGGAACATATCTGTTGGTGGAATTGAGCTGGGAATATGATGTCAGGATCTGATTAAAGTCTGTTTTAATGCTTTTTAGTCTGTTGGCATCGAAGTATCTGTGTTACATAGATTTTTTACATATCCTAGTTTGGACCACATAGGTCTAGCTCCCTGGTTTTCGGCATGGCATTGAACAATCAGCTGATGGAGGAATTACTGAATATTGGGTGCTCAAATTACTGAATATTGCTATATCTTTAGGCCCCTTTTGGAATGGAGGAATTTTTTTTCCTGTTCTTGCGTTTTGCTATGAAATTATTATAGGATCACAATGAAATTATTGCTATATCACAATGCAACATACTGTATTATTCAGCTCAAAGCCTAAAATAATAAACGGACCTATAACATCATTATAGGATCAAACCATACTTTTTGACATGTTCTTCATACTTTGATCCATTGCTGTACCTTCCATCAACAATTAAATATATAGCTATGGCATACGTTTGGGATTGCAGAAGGCGCAGTTGGCCCTACACTCGTTCAACGTCCTATGGCAATGCTGTTTCCGACTTCCATCCGGGCAGCAGTAGCACTTATCGAAATGAGGATTGAAGTAATTGCATGTCTCCTCAGCGCAAAAAATCAGATTAACCTTTGTCTTCTCATCTGATAATGTGGAGTTGATAGCACCGATAGGGTGACGACCTATGGAATATTTGTGTGAATTTATTAATATAAGGTCTTGTTTGATGTACGTGTATTCACTTCAATCCACACGTGTTGAAGTCAAATGGAATGAAATTTAGTTTAGTTTCATACATGTGGATTAAGACGAATACATGTGTATCCAAACAAGGCCTAACGGTGTGTTCGCTGATTGGTTTCTAGGCTGGTTTGGGCTGGCTGGTGTTGGTTTGTTGTGAGAGAAAAACACTATTGACTAGTTGAATAAGCCTGGCTGAAACCAACAAGTGAACATGATGTAAGAGTAGTATAAAACATAAGCTTAAGGATAAGAGAAGACAGGTTGGCCACATATACCATACGTACACTGTGTGTCTGTGTTGGCAATGCTAGGGATCCAATGAGAACGGTGAAAAGGAACATGGCCTTGACGCTTTTGTCCATCGTATTCGACCTTAAGTCGCAGGGGAGCTGAAATGCGCCAATGGCTGGGTTGGACACGAGGGACTCCTCGATTGTCTTTATATACGACTTTATTAGCACTAAAATTTAGCTAGCTAATAGCTGCTATTTTTTATCTAGCTAATTTTTAGTAGGGGAGTGTTTGGATGCACCCACTAATGGCTGCTAATAGGTGGTTGGATAGTGAGTTGATAAAGGTATATATAGACTATTAGCAACTACAAACCTGCTAATGGAACTAATAGTTAACAATCTTTCAGCTAATAATTAGTAGGTTTGTTTGGATCCATTACTACTAATTTTAGCTGCTAATTTTTAGTGCTAACGCATCCAAACAGGCCTATATACATAATATACCACTAGTAGCAGAAATTTCACAAAACACTAGTTTTAAGGAGCAATAAACGGCATTATTTGCTCAGTTGGCCATGCATTCTCTGTCTCCTCCCAAGCAGCATGCGAGCAAGCATTAATCATGCTATTTAGTACGTACAATGGGATGATCAGACATTTACCCTTAGAATGGGATGATCAGACATCAATATCAATTTTGTTTCTTATAATGATGTCATTGAATAGTAATAGTTTCCTGAGCGATAATAATAATTTCCAGAGCAATAATATTTTTGAATCTCTGCTTTCAAAGTGGAAAAATAACACAAAACATCTGTACATATCCAGCCATCTCGACACCAAATTCAGGATTGCGAACAAACTAATCTGGAAAAAAGGCTAATACAATGAACTACTAAAGTATAATAAAAAAACGTATACTGCTAAAGCCCGCCAGGTAAAAAAAAAAAAGAGAAAATACCACGAAAGAATGAAGAGCTTCCGTTTATCTATATTATATGAATTATCATTAGCAGCGTCACTCATCAAGGTCAAAATCATCATCAGAGCCACACTCAAGAAACGAGCCAATAGACTTGCGAAAGATGATAAATGACTTGTCATCCTGCACAAATGAAGCAATGAAATTGAAATGTGAAATCAGTACTGGAATCTCAAAGGTGCCAACGGAGCAAGCAGATGTAAATATATGTTAAGATGTACCTGCTTCACCCTTCTGACAGATTGTTCCGCATGTGTTACCTTCTCAGAGAATGTTTTGTCAAGTTCAGATAACGTGTTGGTCTCTGTCTTCCCTGGTTGAAAGAATGATGATAGTCAGTCAGGTAAACAACGGTCCATCGCACAAAAATTGGCAAGTCATCCTACTACTTACTATGATGTTCATACTTCTCAAGCAATTTCTTCTTCTCAACTTCAACTTTTGAGAACAGGTCTGCAGATAAAGTATACAAAGATTTCAGTTGATAGGCTAATATTTTTGTCAAGCCATGCTTTTTAAAGGCACATAATTCAAATTCATTTGTATAAATAGCAACAAAAAACAAACTTCAGTAAACAAAGCACACAGGTTTATTCAGGGCCTGTTTCGAACAGAGGAATGTAAAACGTAGGAATCAGAGAAAACACAGGAATAGGAAAGGAATAGAGGTGTAAAACAGAGGATCGAAAAATACAGGATTTTTATAGGAATTGGTGTTTGGAACACAGGAATACTAATAACGTAGGAATCTATTAGTTTGCAGTAAGCATAGTTGTGATAAGCATTGATCTCTCTTAAATATACTACAGTTTAGGCATCCACCATGGCACAAACGTGATAAGCTTGAGGCCAGCCTCAGATTCATCTCATACTTCGTGAAGGAAACACAAACAAGAGGTTGTGGTGGATTTTTGTTTTCCTCCAAAACGTGCTGGTGCAGGAAACTTTCCTACGGAAAGGAATGAACCAATCCTGTGTTCCAAACACTGCTACAGGACGCAGAAGTATAGGAAAGCTGATTCCTTTGATATTCCTTTGAAAATCCTATGATCCAAACACAGCCTCAAAGGTGTACTCTAAATTCAATCATGAATTAACAAATCAAGTATCCTGGCCAGTAGCTTGTTTTAGAAAGAAAAAAAGAGCCTCGCTTCATGTGTAAGTGAAGAAATTGGTGAGAAGCAACCATCACAGGCGCTCTTGTTTGACCTACCTCTGAAAGTCTGCATGTGAGCATCCTTTTCTTTACAGAACGTATCATATGTTTCCTGAAACTTGCTGTACTCTTCGTTCAGTGAAGTCTCACACTGCTGAAGTACAAATCTTGTGTCATTTTAGAACAAAATAAAACCCTGGAATACGAGTTGTTATGAATACCTCTTTGGAAGTGTTAGACAGTACTTTTAGCAAATTCTGTCTGCATGCACAAATAGAACACAGATTAGTGTGTTCTCACTGAAGATGAATATTTTTGTTTAGTTCTTTGTAAGTTATAACTGGCTTCAGATGTTCTCAGTAAGTTAATGGGGAAAAAATCATGAGGAAGTGGAATATCAAATACCTTTCCTCCTCAAATTTCAGCTGGGTTTCTTCTAGCATAGTCTGAATATCTGCTGCCACACTACAGGTTAAGAAAACAATTAACAACAAACTTTGGTGATACAGATGAAGGAACAAGACTTTCAGATATCGTAGACCACGCATTTAGCCTACTCAGGAGCCAAAAATTCGACCAATCACATAGATAAACTCATTCTTACAATTACGATACTACAGCTCTCATGTGACACTCTCCTGTTGTCTACAATTTTGAAGTGCTGTTTTAAATAGAAAGTGGAAAGATAATACTATGTGCCTTGATTGCATAAAAGGAAAAGTATCTTGATTTCCCACGATTAACAGAAAAATTCATAACAGAGAAATCCAACAGGCTCTTGCTGCATTGCAAGAGTAATATTCCTTTAGGAAGAAATTCAGACCACAAGCTATGTGCACAGCAATATCAACAAAACAACCAAAGATTAATCCAAGAAACAAAAAGCTCCATACACAGGACTACACAACTGTCAAAAATACTGCCTTATTTCCCTTCCATTCACTACAAATTACAAAATCGTGAGTCTTTTCAAGTTCTTTTGCCAAAACTGCATTGAAGCCTAAAAGGTAGCACAATTGCATGGACTGCAGATAGGGCCAGATTTCACCAGCAATATGCGAAATCATATAAAAAACTGCCGAATGTAAATACGCAATCGGGCAATAGTCAGTGCAATCGCAAGTCATCAGCATCATGGAAAACATTGATATTAACAAAGATTTACGCGATTAGCCCAATTGTTTGCAGAATCACGAGGAGATTCGGAGTCCACCAGGTTTGCAACTCACCTAGCAACGATCTGCTCACAGATCTTCTGCCCGTCCTTGTTGGCCCCGCCCTTGATAAGCCGCAGCAGGCACACGATCTCCCTGAGGTCACTGCCGCCGCAACCACGGAATTGAACATCTCAAATCATGCCAGGACCCAGGAAACGAAGGAGAAACAGAACGTCCGCAATCCAACGAGCTACAAATCGAAAGAGGAACATTCTAGAGCGAGCCCTTGAGCGAGGGGAGGCGCTGAGGTGAGGCCGGCCGTACCTGACGAGGTCCCCGTCAGAGTCAGAATCGGAGGAGGAGACGTCAGAGTGGGCCGGCCGCTTAGCCGGGCTCGGAGTGCCGCCCGTAGCGGCCATCCGTTCTCCACCGCTGCGGTGAGTCGTCGCTGGAAGGAAGAGGTGGGAGTGAAAAGGCAGAAAAGCGAGGAGGCGACAATTTCAAATTTCGGAATTCCGCCATTCTGAAGGCTGGGCCCCGTGAAAATTGTGAGGGATTTATTGGGCCGAATCTTGCTCCGGCTTCAAGTCCACTGAGATTTCCATGGGCTTCCTAGCCAGGAAACGGTTTAGGTTTAGGGTCCGTTTGGTTGCTAATTCTCTAACAATTGATTCTCTGATTGAAAATATTTCTCTATGATATCTACGTGTAAAGTGACTCTGTATGTAGAGTGAATCAGACGAAGCTACTTTTTCAACTCTCAACCTCTTAACTCAGGGGTAGCTATCACACCCTAAAATTTCAAGTTTAGGATGTAAATAGGAAACACTAGATAAAATAAATTATTATGATATTTTAGTAAAATTTATCAAGCTTTATTTAAGTAGTTAAAATTAATAGAGAGAAATTTTGATTTTATATTTTTTTCTTATAATTTAACTTGATTGTTGGATTCCATGCCTTTGCGTTAATTTTCTCATGTGCAAAATAAATTTAAAATTTTCATTTCAGTCTAGAATAGGTTTTCCTTATTTACCACAAATAAATTATCTAAAGTTTGTTTTCGAAACTATTTTTTAAAATGAGTTAAAATTTGGCTTTTCAAAGCCTTTGAAAATGTATTTTAAAAGCATTTCAAAATATTTTGAAAAAGGCTTCAACAATATTTTATTTTTCAATTTCACAAAAAATAGTTTTCAAAATCTTCCAAAAATGGAACTTTTAAAATAAAACTTAAATATGTGCTAAAATTTTTCAAAATAGTTTGGTACAAATATATCTCTGAAAAGGGTTTAAAAATATGTGAGTTGTTTTTAAAATTCAAAAGTTTGAAATATTTGAAAATTACATTGCAAAAGAGTTTCAAAATATGGGAGCATCGTTTTTTTGTGTCTTGGGAGGGGGGCATTGTCCCACTAGTATATTGTCTTTTATATTAGTTGTATGATTTGGAGACAAAGTGGAGGATGTTACTCCCTCTGTCCTAAAATATTTGACGATTTAGATTTAGATTTGGGCACGGGAATTAAGGAGGATTAAAAAGTGTGGTGCACAGAAAACGAGAAAAGGAGAGATAATGATGGGAAAAGAAACGGTGTGTTGGTAGAAGAGAAATGTGCATTGAGAAGTGAGAAGCTCAAATATTTTAAGACAAAATTTGAATCCTATATCGTCAACTATTTTGGGACCGAGGGAGTAATTTATTTTGAGTCAAATACTTTTAGATTTTATCTCGCCTAAGACCTCCATATTAATAGGACATGTACTCTGTTGGTTCTCACGAGGAGAAAGTTCCATCATGCAAACTTTTTACATACTTGTAATTTTTTGTTTTAGAAATGTTATAGTCTTATTCATTAGACAACAAATAGTAATTCCTAATAATAACTAAATATGGAAGCATCATTTTGTGTGTGTCTAGGGAGGGGGCATTGCCCCCTCTAGTATTTTGTATCTTGTCTTAGCTGTTTGATTTTGGTGATAGAATGGAACAAGAACAAGTTACTCTATTTTGAGTAAACTACCCTAAAACCTCTGAATTATTAGAATGGGTTCTATTTGTCCAGAGAGGGGGCCTTTGTTTTCCGTGCATGCTAGGATATTATAAGAAGAGGATGGTGCTATTACCTCTTCCAACATTGGGTTATGAGACTTGATGGCAACACTTACGTTACTGGTTATCACCGCCGGTCTAAACTTTTGGACTTCAATATTTTGATGGAGTACAAAAATAATTGTAACATCTCTTTAAGTTTTCATCACTCTAAAGTTGTAGGAAGACTTTTCATGATGTGAATCAAGTATAGAATGAGGGCTTCTCCCTATACAAACAAGACAAGGGAATATTTTTGCTCCTTTATCAAATAAAGTCTCATTTATGAGCTTTTACCACTTTGAGCTGAAGATGTTCCTTTATCAAATAAAGTCTCACTTATGAATTCTTTTATTTGACAAGAAAGAAATTAATATTTAGATAGAAAATGCTATAATTGTCTCCTAGTAGTAGATTGATTATGTGTCATGAAACTTGATTGGAACAATCGATAGCTTAGAGTGACTATCTTATCCATCAACCTCTCAGTAGGTAAGATATGTTGATGTTGCAACAAAGAAGGGCTTATATTAGAACCACATTCATCACATAAAAAAGGTGATTTGTTTTAGTGGTTCTTTGATTCTTTAGGCCTTATACAGAGACGAGAGGAAGAATTAAACGTGAAGATAAATCTAATTAAGATAAACATAACTGTGCACAGTCATGTTTTTTTTTTTTGATAGATATTTGGTGACCGAGACAATCTCTCATTGTTCATCAAGAATACTCCCTTCATTTGTGCTTTTCTAGATTTATTACTTTTTTTATTTATTTATCTAGACATACCGTATATCTAAGTATATAACACAAGCTATATAGAAAAAGGCAAAACGTCCTATATTTTACAATGGAGGGTGTAATAACCTCTATTCTAGTAGTCAGTCATTTCACAAATCACATGTCCAAAACCAATATCTAGATCTATGATAGCTAGCATTATACTCATTGATTGAAACCAGAGCAAACAACAAAATGAAAAAGAAAAGAAACGTCTTTTGGTTGGGCCATAGAAAAGGAAACCCCTGTTGGTTTTCCTGCGAGGGAGAGCGTGGAGCTTCTGGGCATCCCCGGGGTCGGGCCGCGGAACCTGCGGAAGCTCGTCGATGGCGGGCTCCGGGATCTCGCGCGCCTGAAGCAGCTGTACACTGATAAGGTATATTCACCTCTATCGTTTTTTTCTTGATTTCCATAGCTAAGGAACTTGAAATAGATCCTTGGAATTGCAAAGAACACGCAATGTGGGACTGGATCTTGTACTGAAGGTGTTAGTTCGGTAATGGCTGAGGGAGCCAGTTTCATTTTTCAACGCACAGTTTCAGAGCTGCAGATGTGGCATTCTTGGAAACAGTGAAACGAAACCTGCCATTGAGACTGGCCTTAATGAGAAAACATGCGTTGTCAGGGAAGAGAGCCTGGCATTTATCTCCTGTTCGTCATGCTCAATAGTCAATACCGTGGTAATAGTCTAGTCAGGGGTTGCACCGAAATCCAAAACTGGTATCTGTATCTGTATCCATGGGATTGTCTTTGTTTGCCTCTTATCTGGACAAATGTAGCACTTGGTAAGTTCAGTTCGCCTTAATTTCTTATGATTCCTAAAGTTGCATTGAGGAAGTCCCAAGAGAGCATGCCGCATTGCCAGTTAAAGGTTTCTTATTAGAGCTTCCTGATCCCTAATGCATAACGCAGAGAGTTCCTCCTCTTATTAAATCTTGATGCCTGTTCTCTGTTGCGGATGCAAATTGAAATCTCAAACACTTGGGCTGGGCATAAGGATTACTTGTTGCATCGTGTGTACTTCTGCCACTTCATTGCCTGAGTCCTGAGATAGCGGAGGTTGATTACAGAGTTAGTTTCAGTTCCTATTGGTTCACTTAGTTAGGAAGCTAGGAATATTCAGGAAGTGTTTCCAGAGTGTTACATGATCAAACTGTATGAATGATGGGTTCAGTATGTGGTGTCTTTGATATCATTGTTTTGGCCTTTTGGGAGTGTTTCCAAATACATAAGTGAATGGCTGAATAGATTCCTTACAAAGTCTGTTGTTATGCTTGTCTCTGAGAGCTCTAACAGTTTTTTCTCAAAATGCTGCAGCCTGTGGGTGGGTGTGCTGAGAAGATGGTTCAGTTTTTGCAAAGTTCTGTTGGAATCATTCATAAGAGCCATGCAGAGAGCATAACATCCTTCGTGAAAGACAGTGTTATTGGGGAACTGAAAGAGAAGAGTGAGGTACCTGTCATGCAATCAACCAGGGACAAGAGAATCACCTTTTGTGTTGAGGGAAACATCAGCGTGGGGAAGTCTACCTTCCTACAGAAAATTGCCAATGAGACAGTTGAACTTCGTGATCTTGTGGAAATTGTACCTGAGCCAGTGTCAAAATGGCAGAATGTTGGTCCGGATCATTTCAACATTTTAGGTGCCTTTTACGCGGAGCCACAGAGATATGCCTACACCTTCCAAAATTATGTGTTTGTAACAAGGCTCATGCAAGAAAAATAGTCCTCTGGAGGAATAAAGCCGCTTAGATTGGTGGAACAGAGCATCTTCAGTGATCGAATGGTATGCATTTTTCTTCTCCTTGATCCCTTGCTATGCTGTAGACTTGTAACCAACAGTCTTACACATTATGCACTGAGGTCAATAGTGATGTGTACTTTTGTTATCCATATAACCAATAATTTCAAGCAAAATGGAGATGCAAAATCCAGTCGTCTTCGAGAGTTAGTACTTAGTAGTGTCATAAACCTTGCCTCTTTGACTGTTTTTGAATTTTGTACTTGTTTCATGTTTTCTCATGTGCAAATGGAGTAACTTTATTTGTGTGCCCCCTTCTGCAGGTGTTTGCTCGTGCTGTTCATGAAGCTAATTGGTTGAATGGAATGGAACTCAGCATTTATGATTCTTGGTTTGACCCTGTGTTGTCATCTCTTCCTGGCCTCATCCCTGATGGATTTATCTATCTTAGAGCTACCCCTGATACTTGTCACAAGAGAATGATGCTTCGAAGTAGAGCTGAAGAAGGAAGTGTCACATTGCATTATCTACGTGATTTACATGAGAAACATGAATGCTGGTTACTGCCTTCTGAACATGGGAATCACAGACTATTGTCAGCAAGCCAGTTGCCATGTAGCATAGACAACTCCTTGCACCCTGACATTAAAGACAGAGTATTTTATCTAGAAGGGAGTCATATGCATTCTAGTATCCAGAAAGTAAGCATCATGTGTTTCCTTTGTTTTAACAAGTTGTTATTCAGACTTGGAAACTGACTTATTTAAGCAACTTAGGTTCCTGCTCTTGTACTGGATTGCGAACCAAATATTGATTTTAGCAGGGATGTTGAAGCTAATAGAAAGTAAGTTTGACAGTTATCCAATTCCAATCATAAACTCTGTTTTCTGTTTGCTTTACAGTTGTACTGTTATCTTGTTATCTGAGATTGTGCCTGGTCTTAAAAACAATGAATGTTTTTTTTAGAAATTTTGAATATTACTGTTTTGCATACAGAAGATTACCATGCTGTGGGTTGTTGGCCCATTGGAGAACTCTTAACTTTGATGTCTAATAATAAGCTACAGGTAAATTAAATTTTAACTTTGAATGCTTATTTTCTGACAGAGTTATTTTCCCAGTTTGTTTGCTTTGTATTTCCATATATCAAGTATTTTGGAGAAAGTGTGCTAATATAGTCTTTCCTGCTAATATAGGTATGCTCTGCAAGTTGCAAAATTTTTTGAGTTTGTGAAGAAACTGAAAGAAGCTTCACCAGATCAAAACATTGTCACAAAAGACAAGAAACAGCAAATCTTGCTTCCTCACAGTGGGGGTCTCTTCCTCCAAGATGGCAGCCCCTTATCTGAATCTAGTCTCAAACAACTGACTTTCTAGAGGACAATACTGCGCTAACCTTGTTAGGGGGCACTAGCTGTAGGGAATCAAGACTTCTGCAATGTTTTCATCATCGCATTTCTTTCAAGGGTAGGCCGCTAGGGCATATCTATTGTAGAAGCATTTTATCGGTGCTTATATGCACCAGCTGAAAAAGAAACTGAACACATTTTGGAGCATCCACAGTTTTGAACTAGTAAAGCTAGATCAGATACTCATTTGCTTCAAAATTTGTGCAGCTTTCCTTACTGAAGAACATAATAGGGTATTAAAAAACTGTTAGCTCTTGAAGCTTCTAGATTGCCATCCGGAGGATGGTGTATATCTGTAGGTGTTATGTGGTTGTAACATTGACCAAAATGCATGACCCCTATGATGCTAGTTCTGTATTATTCTCAGTTTTTTGTTACTTCTCCTGTGGAAGATTTTAACCATTTGAACTTTATGGTGACAAAGTTAACATCTATGTAATTTCATGAGTTAGTTCCTAAAACCCCTGTTTTTTGTTGATTAATCTCAAGGGAGTGGAGTGTTCTGACATTTATGGATTTGAAGATTCCATATTTTGCAGTACATCAACAGTCCATGAAAGTTAAGCCCAACATGGCCAGTTTCATTTGCACCCAAAGGCTCAGAAAGTTGATGGGTGAAAACAGGAACACATCATGTTCTTGAAGTCGTCCTTTCATGTGTGGCTTATGGAGTAAGCCAAAAACTGTGCAGTGTAACTGATAACGAATGTTATCTTACACTTGTCTTACACTTACACTTTTTTCCCACCCATTTCAGATCATTTGCTGGGAACATTCGGTTTAATGCCTTTTGCTGTCATTTGTAGTGATAAATGGGTGACACTATTCAGATGCCCTGTTGTTACACTTCCACATGCAGAGACGACAATGACCTGAGCACTAGATGAAAGCTGAGTGTCTCTGCTCTGTGCCGTGCTGGAAAAAAAAAGGTTAGTTTAGTGGAAACCTTTGCTCTTTTCTCAGTGGAATGGTCAGGTTAATGGCTTTTGCTATCAATTACTATTAGTATGTAACGTAGAGAAGTGATTGGCAGCCCTTGGGTCATCGTTGCGCATTTGCAATGGTAAATGTAGACAAGCGGTGTTCCAAGGATAAAATGCAGGGTATGTTCACCTAATTCAGCATCTGGGACCAGTAGGATTGTGACAAACCAGGACTATTTGGTTCCTGAATCAACAGAAAGATTCGGCACCAGGATATAAGCGCATTGAGAGTAGACAACTGATGGAATAATTGGGGAAATGAACTTTGACTTAATCAGCTGAAGAAACTGGTATGCCGGTGCTGGGAATGACAATCGGAAGTGGAGACCTGCGTGCCGATGACAGACACTCAAGGTGGTACCTTTTGAGTTTTGCAATGTTGGAATATAGGACGAGACGATGGAGACACCAAGTTTGCCTGCCCTGTCTAAGCCAAGCCCAGGTAACAAACACATTTTTGGACGTAGGGGTGAATCATCACATTTCTTGGCACCCAGTCTAGCATGACAATTTTGGATCTCCTACTTTCGCTGATTTGTTTATGATCGAGATGGTTCAGCCCAACGTAATGATTTCAAAAACGTTTCCACACATATATATTCCACTAATAATGACAACTTTTGGACGTACGTTACGTACCAATAAACGAAAGATATTTCTGGCATTGGCCAGCCTAGCATATTCCAGCACATTTACGTCCAAACACAAGCATATGGCACAGTGACAAACACAGATTTTGGATGATTGAACTCTGCACATATAGTAGCCACAAGGTTGCAATATCATCATGTGGATATTTTATTGATAATAATCTAGTGGTTCATAGCGTTGTGCCTTTGGATGATTCCTGCTGTCAAGTATTGGAAAGGTTATGATACTGAAATGGACACCTGGACTATATATAGCGTGCTTTACAGGTTATATATATTTATTCAGGCTTTAAATAAATTGTACTTAATTGATAATAATGTAATTCATTTTTGTATATATATATATATATATTAGTGCTCATGAGCATATGCTTATGTATGTACTGATAGAGCAAGTATGTGTAGATTTTTTTCGACACCGGTAAAACCGAATTTCATTACCATGGCAACGAAATTACAAGACATTCCAGTTATCTCAAGTATGTGTAGATGATGACAGAAGTTGGACTTTGTAAATAGGCGTAGTTTAGCAGTTCACTCTTGCTCTTGTTGGACTTCATCGGTTTGGACCCTGCAAGTGCTGCTGGTGCTAGCGGAGCCATCGTCGTTATCATGTTGCCGATGCAAGCGTAGCGTATGCCATGTTTCTTTTTGCCCATTTCCAAATCCCAACTGATGATGTCCATTGTTCATATCCTGTGGCCCAATCCCCAATGAATGTGGCCCTGACTCGTCGCGATCAATGATGTAACCGCCTGCCCGCCACTGGATCGATCGATACTAGCTACTAGTGCAGTGCCATAGATCGATCGTGCACCATTTTTTTAAGGTCGTGTGTTGTTTATTAGCGTCTTTAATTTGCTTAATTTGTAGCGAGCATCAGGCAACCATGCGATGTCCACAGGAGTTCATGCTCAGAGCACGTGCTCACCCGTGGCCTCCACAAGGCAAGATGCTGCTGGATCAGCATTGACTTTTGCATAACTGAACTACATACAAAATGGTAGATCGAATGATCGATGCGATAATTAAGCTGCAGATGACGACTGATGATCAGTTTGCAGAATAAGATACTTCTAATTAATCAGGGAGAAGATGCGAATGCAGCAACTTATGGCAGGTACTACTAGTATATTTCTCGATCTAGCAACTGTTGCAGGTCACATCCTGTCGTCGTATCCATAAACTAAACTGAATTATTCCTTTAAATTAAGGGGCCGGTGTCAACACTCAATCTGACTTCTCACAACATATATATTATTCAAATAACTTTCAATATTTTTTTGACTGAATAAATATATGCACACTGACACTGGGAAAACATGAATTATTCCTTGAAAACCAAAACACATATCTATACTACCATTAACAAAGGACCAGCAACTTAAATTAATGCTATTTGAGTAGATCCATACATTAATATTTTCATGCTAGTACTTGTATTATGTGCTGACTTGATTTATTTAACTCGTATATTTAACAAAGGACCAATAACTTGCATCTCAATAGAACAGAGACCGAGTTAAGTATTTATAGGTGGCTTGATAAAAGTTGTTTGTCCTTTTCATGCTAAAAAGTTTAAGATTTCACCAATTGTTATTCTTTTGTTACCATTTTCTTTGAAAACAAAGGTTTGTTATCATTTTGACCTAATATCCACAATGGTTAAAAATAGTGTCATTTCACATCTCCACTATTAGCTGAGAACATGATGTTCACCCAAAGAGACGTGGCCGGCTCTGCCTCGGATTCAAAAGGTTGGATCATCAACATTGACTTCTACATATATATAACTAATCTGCAAACATTGATGAGATATGCTTCAGAGTCAAGCTTAATTTGCACAGTAGGATAACCGGGAAGAAGATGTGAATGCAGCAACTGGGCACTATACTAGTGTAGAGATTCTTTCAGGTCACATCCTGTTGAGTTTACATATTAAAACAATGTGGGCCAAGATAATATACACAGAATGATGTAATCATAGACAGAATTAATAACATACTCATGAACTCTTAGAACTAGTAGCAATTATATGGGTGCAAGAATAACCTAATGTAGATAGAATGAGATGTCGCCATTAACTCTGACCTTATGGATTAATTAACTTTAAATATTTGAGAGAGAAAACATATGCACATAGCCACATACATATTGAAGAACCAGGGGCGGACACAGCGGTGGGGCGGGGGTGGGGGGGGGGGGGGCTCAAGCCCCTCCTACCCATTTCGCAGCAGTGGAACCCCCGTGGAGCCCCCATGAATTTTTAGGCAAAATTCTATAGTGTAGGGGGGCTAAGACTTAAGATCGAACAGCAGTGTTGTTCAGCCCCCTGAAATATTTTCTGGGTCCGCCGCTGTGAAGAACCGAAACAATGCAAGTAGATGCTTTAATTTGCACATGTAATGCAGGTACGGGATATTTTACTCTACCAATTCTTGCAGGGCACATCCTGTCGAGTGCATATATATCAAAACAATGCGTGACGGAGGAAATAATATACACGCACTAGACTCTTGGAGCAAGCAATTATATGCACACATAATCTACTACTACTAGTGTGTTGGTCCAATGAGGTGTCATCGTTAACTCTGACTTCTCATATAAAATAGGTTTAACTACTTTTTCAGAGAATAAACTGCACATGAATGCACACAGGGTATACATAGTTCGTTGACGAACCAAATTATTAAAGCACATTTCCGTGCCAGTGTTTAACAAAGGGCCGCCATCTTAATAAAATGGAGAATTATCTATTTGTAGGCGGCTAGCTTCTTATCATTTTCTTTGAAGAAAAAAAAAATCTGTTATCATTTTAATCTATATGATGCCCACCATTATTCAGATTAGTGTTTTTTGGCATGTCCACTAATGTTCAGCAACTATTACACGAACCCAATTGAAGTTTTCATTTTGCCCTTTCCAGTGTTAGGTCATCGATCTAGAGTGCTTTGAGTTTGTGCCAAAAAAGAAGAAGAGTGCTTTGAGTTGATGAAGGAAAACAATAATCCCACCGATGCATAATGTCATTTTATTGTTCATAGGCTGGCCACAATGATTAATTGCGATGCACATGGATTGGATGCAGTTGAATGAAGTGAAACCCCTATAGCCCTAATGTCAGTTTAAATACGTTTCAAGCTAAGTTTCAAAGTCATTCAAAGAATAATGTACACCTAGTTTCATCTAGAAGAATCCCATCCCCTCTCTATTGGCATCCTGCAGTCGAACGAGGCCTGACGAGGGTGGGTTGGTGGCGATGAAGGGTGGTATGCATAACGAATGGGGCTGTGGGCCGACGCGGTCCGAAATAGAAAATTGGCCAATAATAATAGAGGGGAAGGGGAAAAGAAAAAAAAATGTTTTTTTCCTTATTTTCTGTGGCTCGTAAACTAATTCAACTTCAAGCGACTTAGAAACCATCTGTCCCACAAGAAATCAATCAAAAACTAATGCAACAAACATGTTTGTATCCTTATATTATGATTCGTTTTTAATTTAAGAAAAACATATTTTTCCTAACAAATTTAGAACACCCAAACAATGCTAATTACATTTATCTGGAATTTTGGGTGTTACACTTGGATATTATTGCAACTGAAAAAATTCTAAAACAAAAAATATATATATATAAGCAAAGTAACCCTTAAACACATTGGGACTTTACATTAAGAAATATATATATCTAAAAAAACCACAAGTTTCTAAGTACATTTCATTCGCCCATGCATTATCTAAACCCTAATCTATCCAAGCATTCATCCATTCATCTAGGGAGGACAAAGTGGGAAACTTCATCACCATGGGGAGGACTCTGGGTTAGGGTGGATTGGTGATAAGGATGAAGGGTTGTGGCATTGAGTTGGGGAAGGGGACAACAAAGACAAGGGATGGTAGCATGTGCTTTGATCGACAGTGGGGACAACAACAATGATACCTAGTAGAGGATCGAAGATAAGGACAAGGGCTTGCGATGCTCGTGGTTGGAGTCAGGGAAACAGATGATGGACAATGGTACACACATGGTTGTGGGAAGGGATTGAAGAGGAGGCAATGACATGCGGTCGAGGAAGGGATTTATGACAAAGAGGAGGGATGGCCTAGGGTCATCAACAAGGAGGAGGGAAGACGGTGCACGTGCAAACAGGGATGAGCACTATGAGGAAAAGGGGCCACACATGCATGGTTATGGATGACGATTATAAGGGGCGGCTGTGTGGGCTTGTGCAACAAGGAGACACCATTGTTACAAATGGTCGGTTAGGGTTTGAAAGTGTTCCCACTTATGTTGTGAGAACTCATTTATAGTGTGAGAACTTCGCACCTAGTTTCAAATAAAATAGATAAAAAATGGCGTTTGACTCCTGTCGGTGTTTCGAGTAAACACCAATGAGTAAATTTGTATTATTGCGCGTCTGATCTGGATGGTGTGCTAAAAAGACACAAGATTTATATTGGTTCGGGCAGAATGTCCCTACGTCCAGTTCGTGGCTGCTGCTCGTGTTATTAGCACTAAAAAGTTCATAGTAGGGGTTACAAATGGACGAGAGAGGGACAAGCCCTAAGTCTCTGATGGAAAGATCGAATGGGTGCTGAGAGCTTGGTCACTGCTCAGCTATGTGTTCGAGGTTCGATGCTAGTGGTTCTGCTGTGATGCAGTGTGACGTGCCATGTCGTGAATCGATGCCCTTAGTGGGGTGCCCTTCTTTTCCTTTTATAGGCCAAGGGAGAGCAATGGGTTATAGATGGGAGAAAAGAGGAAAACGAGAGGCAAAAGAAGTCCTTCAGGGTAGCCGGGTCTTCCTTTTCCTCCATGTGGGCCCCGCTGACATGGTAGGCGGTGACAAGGATAGCCCCACGTCGGGCGCATGTCCGCTGACCATGACAGAGCCACGTCGGGCACCTGTCCGCTGACAATGCCATGCCCTGGCATTGTCAACAGGTCGTCACGTCCCATTCCACCCTGATGGGCGGCGCGGCGAACCAGCATGCTGATCAGCGGCCATACAGGGAGTAGGTAACACAGTGACCGCGTGTCCATCATCGTGGGCAATGTGAGTTCCCTGGAATGACATGTCGTGGGGATGGGTCATGTTGAGATGTGACCGCTTCCTACACGATGCTAGAAGTTTGACCTTGGGTCACACCTTCTAAACCATAGTGGTTGTCGTGAGCTTCCATAAAGATCCGTGCCTGAGGGATTGGGCGAGGCGGTGCTAGCCCTCAGACATTGGGCGAGGTGGAGCTAACCCTTAGACATCGGGCGAGGCGGAGCCAGCCCTCAAAGGTTGGGCGAGGTGGAACCAGCCCTCGGACGTCGGGTGAGGCAGAGCTAGCCCTCGAACATCGAGTGAGGTGGAGCCGGTCCTTAGACGTCGGGCGAGGTGGAGCCAGCCCTCAGACGTTGGGCAAGGCGAAGCCAACCCTAGGGGATCGGATGAGGCGGAGCCAACCCTTGGGAGTCAGCCAAGGCAGAGCCAACCCTCGGGGGTTGGGTGAGGCGGAGCCCACAACCACAGCGTCCACCAAGGTAGAGCCAACCCTCGGGGGTCAGATGAGGTAGAGCCCCTGGCCCTGGTGGCCAGACAAGGCAGAGCCCAACAAGATATGTAGTCGCGCTCTTAATCGCATGGATGACTCATTATTGATGGTCATTAGCTCGTCCTCTTAGGGTACCCTAGTATTGGTCCCCAACAGTAGCTCCCGAGCCCCCGGGCGATTCGAGTAGAATCGCATGGGGGATTTTTCGACTTGCCAGTGGGTGCGCACGAGCGCACCCGGTGGGTGTAGCCCCTGAGCCTGTGGAGGAGTAGAATACTCCTTCGAAGGTTTTTCTGAAAGGGACGACTATAAGGGCCCTGGCCTTCTATTGTTGCCCACGGCGTGTCCTGAGGATGGTGATTCCTCCTTGCCGGGGTCGGACCCTTCGCGGGTATGATCGTGAGATTTGGTGGTTCATTAGCTAGATAGTTTGATTGGGGTCTTGGCATCCTATTCACGGGGATCCAGCCAGGGTTAGCCTAGCTAAGACTCGATCATGGGTCAAGATGTCCATGGCATTTGTTCGCCCGGGTATCGGCTGCTTGTGGGCCCATCCCTTATCCTAAGGGTGCCTGGAGCAGTTGTTGAACCCATTGATGGGTCTGGACATCGAATTCCTAGGCCCAGACGGGCTGTAGAGGCATTTTTGGATCTATATTCCTCTTACTCGTAATGAGTCCTGGCCCATCTGTGGAGGCAAAACATCCGGTGAGTCTTCCGAAGGAAAGGATAGGGATTGCGTGCACATATCCCACCCCCATCTTGGTGGATCATGGCGGGCGTGGAGATCTAGGTGGACGGTTGGTTTCCTCACATCTGTTGTCCCTATAAAACCAAAGGGTTTGCCCCTAGGGTTTCATACTTTGCCTCCTTGTCTTCGCATCTGCAACCTCTGCCACCAATTGCCTAGGCTTCTCGCATCCGTATCTCAGCCGCTGTGGAGCTCGCTTCCTCCCACCCCCATCTTCTAATGGATCCATGGTGCCGCTCTGACATCACCTTCCAGTGCTTGGAGGCCCTCGTTCGCCATGGTATTCTCTATGCGTGGACCGTGGATGAGGAGTGGCTGCTGCCCGGCGAGGAGGACGTGCCGTTGTCGCCCAACGGTTACGTGGTCTCGTTCGCGCACTACTACAAGATAGAGTTGCAGCACCTCAATACCAATGGGATCCAACACATGGCGGCGTTCGTTGCCCTATGTGAGGGATTCCTAGGGATCAGCCCCTAATTTGATCTATGGTGGTACTTCTTCGCCGTCACCCTCCAGAAGAAGAGGGAGAAGAAGTAGGAGCTGAATACGCCGATAGGATGCGCCAGCATCCACCTCCAAAATAACCGGGTCGGTGAATACCCGTCAATGCGACTGTCGACCTCCAACAAGGGGTGGCATTCGCATTGGTTTTATCTCAAGAATGACGCCGCTGCCCCCTTACCGGAGTTCACCGGGCGCCTAATCGAAGAGGCCCCAAATTCGTGGAGGAAGTGGGGTGTCTCAGAGAAGGACAAGAAGAAAATCTAGGACCACCTCACCACCATCCACATCCTGAAGGAGAAGGGCTGAAGGGGTTAGGCATCATCGACGCCTACCATGCAAGGAGGGTGGTGCCACTGATGAGGCGCGTGCTTCTCCTATACGCGATGGCACCCGGGGCATCATTTGATGGGACGATGCTTGCCGAGGGGGCACTCTCCCCCTCTAAAGTCATGCAGCGCATCAAAGAGGCGATGGAGCCTTCTCAGGATGACGCGGGTGCCCCCTTGATTTTGTGTACCCGGTGCCGGGGCATCCCCCGATGCGGTTGAAATCAGGATACATCATCTTTGTAAGTTTTCCCTTCCTCATACCTCCTCTTCAATTGAACTCCTGACCCCTTGATACTATCATTGAGATTGGGGGACCAGCCAAGGGACCTCGTCCTCATGGATCACCCGGCTCTGTTGCTGAGGGACTCATCTGTGAGGGCAGCAAATCGCACCGAGGCCAAGCGGCAGAGGAAGGCAAAGGAGGATGAGAGGAAGAAGAGGCAGCAGAGATTGCGGGTGCAGGAGCGAGGGGAGGACAGTGACAGCGATGACAATGATGATGAGGAAGATGACGATGAGGTAGTCGACGACACCAAGCGTGATGACCTAGAGAGCGAGGATGTGTTGATAGGTATCCGCTCATCCTTATAGGGGTCAGGACCCTTCCTATTCCATGGAGGGGAGGGCGCGTCCAAGAAGCCGGTTGAGACAGGCCGGACCATTGGCCTGCCCTAGGAGCCAACAGGGGCTAGCGGGCCTACCGCAGCGTCCGAGGTGCCAGTAGAGGAGGGTGGCTCCACCATCGTGCCCCAAGATGCAAGGGGGCGAGCCCCTCTACCCAAGAGCAGGGGGCGGGCTCAAAATGGCCCCACCCCGATGAGGCGGAGCAAGGATCTAGGGGTTCACCCCCCAAACATATCCGTTGCCCAACATGGATGATGTAAGTCACCAACTCCTCTATTTTTCTCTATTTTCATCATGACTCATGCTTTTCTTTCTCACAACGTCTTGAGGCGGCGCAATCTTTTAGCGCTGGCACCAAAAAAGAGCGTCACCCTTCAAGTGAGGTGGCAGCCATCAGTTGATGTCGCACCCATTTCGGGCGAGAGCGGTGCCGGTGCGACTACGTCGCTGGTCGGTCATGCATTGCCCACAGTGGCACCTATGCCCTCGGCGGGACAAGCGGGTGTCGAGGCTCGAGGGACGCCCTTGGAGGTCGCTGAATAGCCAGCGATGGAGGTGATACCGCTGCCGGTGATGGGGCAACTAGAGCTACCGACCGTGCTTGTGGTGCCGATCGTGGTAGGCATGACACTGCCAGTCGAGGCCCTACCAATGCAGACAGAGGTGGCAGCGGCTGTGACTGGCGGGACATAGCTGGATGCAACCGTGGCGGTGCCCGAGGCAACGACGTGATCTGCGCCACTGGCGGCCCAAGTGATGGCGCTTGACATGGGCCAAACGAAGGGGGATGCGACCGAGGGGTCCCCAGACATTATGGCGGCGGCAGAGAGGACCGGCAGGGAATCGTCCATGGCCCTAATGTCGAGGGGCAGCCACTCACCTACGTAGGATGAGCCCTTGCTCTAGTGGATGAATCCACAAGACCCAACATCGACACTCTTCACCCTCGATGATGCCGCTAAGAGCATGGAGCGAGAGAGTCTCAATGAGGGGATTGTGGCTATGCTGAAAGCCTTGGACCATGCCAGGGGTGCCCTGTGCAAAGTCATCATTCCCACTAGCTAGGTATTCACTTGATCTTGCCTCTCACCCTCTTTTTTCTTCATGTATTTTTATGTTCTGACCATCATCTTTTTTTAGTCCCTTATCGCTCATAGCCGAGAGAAATCCTGGTTCCTTCGCGAGCAGAAGGAGAACTAGGGCCACCTCATCAAAGAGGCGTGGCTGCATAGGGATGTGACCACCTAGCTCATTGCCACCTAACAGAGGGTGGCCGAGCTGACTCCCCTTGCTGAGGAGGCGGTCAGTCTCTGACTGTGGGTGGCCAAGGCCTGTCGGCATGCAGATGAGGCCGAGAGGGCGTTCAAGGCCCTATCAGCGAGGGCACAACAAGATGATGAGGAGGCCGCCAAAGTCAGGAGGGAGCGGGACGAGCTGCTCTAGAGGGACGCCAAGACCCACCGGTGGATCCTTGACCTTCTAGCCAAGTCTAAGAAGGAGTGGGAGCTGAAGCTAGGGGCCAAGGAGAAGCTCGCAGCCCTAGAGCGAAGGGTGAGTCTAGATGCTAAGGCAGTCGCCTCGCTGTGCAAGGAGTGAGAGGAGCTACTCCAAACCATAGGGAGGCTTCGCTCGGAGCATAGCATGGCCCATGAGGAGCATGACCAGGCAGTCCGAGAGCACGATGAGGCACAATAGGAGATCGGCTAACTCTAGGCCAAGCTTGGAACATGACAACCCAAAGGCTGGAGGTCGAGGGCATCTCTGCTGGGCTAGCCACGGAGCTCACCAAGGCGAGGAGGAACCTTCAGGCAGAGAGCGACGAGCTCGGTATCCTGAGCACCACCCTCAGAGTGGTCTGCGATGACCTGGTAGTGGTGTGGTCAGAGGGGACCAATTCGCTCGCAGCCCATGCCGTCGAGATCATGGCGTAGGTGCGCCAGCTCAAAAGGAATGCCCTTCACGCTAGGGTCAACCAAGCCTTTGTGATTGCTCATTCTCATTATGCGGACAGCATCGACTTGGAGATGATGAGCCTCAGCTTCACGCCTGGCTACGAAGCCCATGAGCTAGATGAGATAGAGACAGTGGTGGCTCCTCTCTTGTGGGACCTGATGGATAGAATTGAAGACATAGTTCTCCCCCGTAGGGGCTAGTTAGTCAAATAGGTCAGATGATCATTATTGTAATCAAAGGACAAGTGCCGACCCTTATGTATCATAAAAATAAATTTGTCATTTTGTTTTGTTTGATTGAACTTGTTTTCCTTCCTTTTTGTATTAAAAAAAGGGGCTCATGTATTCTAAAACTTCTATTGGTTAATATTGTAGGGCCTGAGGTGTAAGGGGGGAAACTCTATTTACGCTGGTGAGCCAAGATACCATAGCCGTTGAGGTGTAGGTTTCTTGCAGTTTGACCAGACCTATTCAGTTGTTTGTTTCCGCAATCCTTGCCACTAGGTTTAACGTGAGGAAGAGACTAGGCGCGGCGACTGTTTCAAAAAAGGGTGTATTTATACCCTTATTAGCCCCCAAGTGAGATCCGACCCCTTGCCATTGCTGGGGTTGGATGTCACTAAAGATCAAGGAGAGGATAGCGACACTAGTAGGAGAAAGCATCTCTTGTATTCGCGCGTACCCCCTCCCTAGGATCTGAGCTATTGTTCTACGACCATGCATTCGGTCTCCTTGTGAGTCCAACTTTTCTTGAGCCCCCGCACGTAGCAAGGGTTTGGTCGAGAGTCGGCTTGTCTTTGTGATTATTGCCCCATTCATGGTTTCCACAACCAGAGGGGTTGAGTTAATCGTCACTTGCCTCGATGCCTCAAGTGATGTGCTCAATGAGCTCGCTAATAGGAATGTTCGAGCAGAATCTGGTTCCATTGTTCATGATGGGGTCAGCAAAGCCCTCGTGTGGCATTTCGCTGCTCCTTAACCCACCACCTTCCAACTGATGCCCCCTCAATGGGGATTCTATGGGCTCGGCTAGAGGCTAGGATCGAATGAGAAGGTTGAGATGAGGCCATAGGGGCTCATCTGTGTTTTCTCCCCTGGCTCTTGTTCGACGCTAGGCGGCCTCGGGCCCTCCGTAGGCTGGCCTTCAAACCTCGGTCTCCCAATTTAGGGTTTGGTGGCTCGAGCCCCTGAGCCCAATTAGTCTCGGTAGGGGTTGGCCGTGTTTCATGCGTCACCCCATCCTCGGTTTCTACAACTAGAGGGGCTGAGCTAACGACACTTACCTCAATGGCTTGAGTGTCGCGCTCGATGAGCTCGCTAATGGGCATGTTCAAGTAGAATCTAGGTCCATCATCCGCTGATGGGGTTGGCAGAGTCCTCATGTGGCATTCCACTACTTCTTAACCCGCCTCTCGGTAGATGCCCAAGCCATTTGATAGGCTCGGGTGGCCCATTGGCCTCTCCTCGATGGAGATTCCGTGGGCTTGGCTCAAGGTTAGAATCGAACGAGAAAGGTCGAGATGTCCCTGTCTGCTTCTGAGCAGGGCCGAGCAAGGCTACTGGGGCTCATCTTAGGTTTTCTCCCTTGGCTCTGTTGGATGTGAGGTGGCCTCGAGCCCTTCGTGGGTCAGCCTTCGAACCTCGATCGGTCACCGCTCATATTGAATGAGATGACTGCCGCTTTATGACGCGACGCAAAGCGTTGTGATGCATCAATTGCATATGCAATGCTTGGGGTGTTTGGGATGAATGTATGAATGTATGAATGAATGAATGAGAATGGATGAATGAATGAATGAGAATGGATGAATGAATGATCATATAATGGAAAAGAAAAAGTGAGGGTTGGTAAAGTTACCTCGATGGCTCAAGCGACGGGTTCGCGGAGCTCTTACCAGATATGTTCACGCGGGATCTGGATCCGATGTTCATGATGGGGCTGGCATAACCTGCATGGTGTATCCCACTACTCCCTATGTGTCACTTTGGCAGCGGCTCGAGCCGTTCGATCAACTTGGGCGACCTACTAGCCTCTCCTCAATGAAGATTTCATAGGTAGGCCCCTCCAAACCCATCCTAAGAAGGTCGAGGCTAAAGCTCGGGGTGCAAAGACAGAGACTCTAATCATGCTAGTGAGCAAAAATGCTATAGCCACTGGGGTGTAGGGTCCTAGTGGTCCGACCAGGTTCACTCAAAGTTTGTGTCCGCACACCTTGCCTCCAATTTTTAATGTAAGGAGGGGTAGGGCATAGAGAATGTCTACCAGATAGACACTCTCGCCAGCCCTTGAGTGATGTCTGACCCCTTGCCATTGCTAGGGTCAGAGGCTTGGTACTGAAATTAATGCATAAAGTAAAGGTGCTTGTCTCTCGATAGCGGCTTAAGGCCGTTCGATCGACCTAGGCACTGGTTTTACCTCAATGGTAAGAGTGATGGGTTCGGGAAGCCTCCACCGGATATGAGCGGGATCCTATCTACTCCCTACCTGTTTCCCTATGGTGGCTAAGCCATCGAGTCTACTTGTGCTACCTGCTGAGACAAGACTTTCCTGTGGAGATAAAGGATGATAACATCCTACGCAAGAATTTAGTTAGGCAGATAAGACAGGCAAAGAAACTTGTAACAAATGGACAAGCTTTCAAATTTTGTTATAACAAACAACTTTTTAGCTCTTCTGCCCTTTTGTATAAACAGTTAGTGCGTTCCGACTCTTTCCGTCATTAAGGTCGTAAAAGCTCAAAGTGCGGGCGAGCCAATTCTGATCACACTGGTGAGCAAAGAGACTGTAGCCGCTGGGGCATAGGTTTCCCATATTTGACCAGTTATACTCAAAGATTGTTCATGTAAACCTAGCTACTAGGTCTTAACATAAAAGGGGGGCAAGCATAGAGAATGTTTGCCAGATAGATATGCTCGTATTAGCCCCCGAGTGAGATCAGACCTCTTGCCATTGCTACGGTCGGATGTCACTGAAAATCAGGGAGTTGGATGACAAAACTGATAAGAGAAAGTGTGCATTTATTAGGGGTAAAAGCGACATAGCTGCTCAATGTTCCAGACGTTGGTGAAGACTTCACCATCGATGGTGTTGAGCTTGTAGGCACCTGGACAGAGCACCTCTACAGCTTTGTATGGTCCCTCCCATGATGGGGAGAGCTTGTGGTAGTCCTTGTTGCTCTAAACTAGGCAGAAGACTAGGTCCCCGATGTTGAAGGCCTGCCCTCATACTCAACGGCTGTGGTACCATTGCAATGCCTGTTGGTATTTGGCCGAGCGGAGGAGGGCAACATCGTGTGCTTCATCTAGCTGGTCCATGATGTCCTCAAGGGATGCCTTAGCTTCCTGTTCATCGTACACCTGGACCCTTGACGCTCCATAGTCGTGGTCAGTCGGGAGGATGACCTCGGAACCATAGACCGATGGCTCGACTAGGGATCATCCTTAGGCTCTAGAGTATCATGGGAAGCTTGGCGACCCACTGTGCACCAAACTTGTTCAATCGGTTGAACATTCTAGGCTTGAGGCCCTATAGGACCATGCCATTTGTGCGCTCGACCTACCTGTTCGTTCGAGGGTGCGCTACGGAAGCCTAGTCGATGGGGATGTGATATTCATCGCAGAACCAGAGGAACTTCTTTCTGGTGAACTGCGTGCCATTATCTGTGATGATGGAGTTTGGGACTCCAAAGCGATGGATGATGTCGAGGAAGAATAGCACGGCCTACTTGGATTTGATCGTGGAGATCAGCCGAGCTTCTATCCACTTTATAAACTTGTCTATGGTGATAAGCAAGTGGGTGTAGCCCCCAGGTGCTTTTTTGAGAGGTCCGACCAGATCAAGCCCCCATGCCACGATTGGCCAGGTGATAGGGATCGTCTGGAGTGCTTGGGCTAGTAGGTGAGTCTACCGAGCGTAGTACTAGAACCCTTCGTAGGTGTGTACGATCTGCTCAGCAACAGCTACCACGGTAGGCCAGTAGAAGCCTTGTTAGAACGTGTTTCCGACCAGGGTTCTAGGCACAGCATGGTGACTGCAAGCCCCACCATGAATATCGCTCAGTAGATGCGTCCCCTGTTTGGTGGGGATGCAGCGCTGTAGGATCTCGGTGTGGCTCTGCTTGTAAAGCTCATCCTCCATAAGGATGAAGGACTTGACATGATGTGCGAGCTGTTGAGCCTCCATCTTGTCTAGTGGTAGCACATCACGGAGGAGGTAGTCGAGGTAGAGTGTCCTCTAGTCGACCAGAGGGTTGGGCTCTATCGCTGGGTCCTCTTAGAGCTCCATGACTTTGGGGCCGAATGGAGCCGACGATTGGTTGGCCCCCGAGCCCAGAGCGGATGGACCATCACTGGCTTGTTCCAACCCCTCATAGCAACTAAGGGCCTATGCTGGTCGCTGGTGAAGACGTCTGCTAGCACCAGCTCTTAGCCAGACGCTGCTTTTGCCAGCGCGTTGGTCGCCTCATTAAGATGCCTCAAGATGTGGTTGAGCTTGAGGCCATCGAATTGGTCCTCCAGCTGGCGGACTTCTCGGTAGTATGTAGCCATCTTGGCATTGTGGCAGCTCAACTCCTTCATGACTTGGTCAATGACCAACTAGGAGTCAGCTCGGACGTCAAGGCATCGGATGCCCAACTCAGTGGTGATGTGTAGACCGTTGATGAGCGCCTCATACTCAGCCACATTGTTGGAGGAGGGGAAATGGAGGCGAACCATGTACCTCATGCATACCCCATGGGGTGACATAAAGACTAGCCCCGCACCAACACCTTTTTTCATTAGCGATCTATCAAAGTACATCGTCTAGTACTCTTGGTCGATGACCGCTGGTGGCATTTGGACCTCGGTCCACTCTACAACGAAATCAACCAACACCTGGGACTTGATGGCTGTCTGGGGGCATACGCAATGCCCTAACCCATCAGCTCAAGTGCCCACTTCATGATTCTTCCCATGGCATCCTGGTTTTGGACTACTTCACTGAGGGGAAGGACGTCACGACTGTCACCGGATGTGACTCGAAGTAGTGGCATAGCTTCCTCTTGGTGATGAGGACGGTGTACAAGAGCTTTTGGATTTGGGGGTAGTGGGTCTTAGAGTTGGATAGGACCTCGCTAATGAACTACACAGGACACTGTACTTTGAGGGCGTGCCCCTCTTCTTCTCGCTCCATTACTAGGGCAGCGCTAACCACTTGCATGATGGCCGCAATGTAGAGCAGAAGGGGTTCCCCATTGGTAGGAGGAACCAGGATCAAGGCCTTCATCAGAAGTTGCTTGATCATGTCAAGTGACTCCTGGGCTTTGGTGAAAGGTCCTAATATGGCTAGAGGGGGGTGAATAGCCTATTTAAAAATCTAGAAATCAACTAGAGCAATTTGATTAGTATGACAAATAGCGTAATGCAAACTTGCTCTAGCTCTACAAGGGTTGCAAGCCACCTATCCAACAATTCTAGTTGCAATGATTACTTAGGCACACAAACTTGCTACTCTAAAGAGCTCAACTAGATGAATATAAACAATAAAGCAAGCTCTCAATTCTAATTACACTAAAGAGCTTGTATCAACTAGTTTGCAAGAATGTAATCAAGTAAGTAGGGTGATTATACCACCATGTAGGGGATGAACCAATCACAAGATGAAGATCAAGCCAATCACTAGGAAAATGCAAATGACAAGAGACAATCGATTTTCTCCCGGGGTTCACGTGCTTGCCAACACGCTACGTCCCCGTTGTGTCAACCAACACTTGGTGGTTCGGCGGCTAAGAGGTGTTTCACAAACCTTGTCCACACGATAGGACACCACAAGAACCGACCCACAAGTGAGGTAACTCAATGACACGAGCAATTTACTAGAGTTACCTTTCGGCACTCCGCCGGGGAAGGTACAACTCCCCTTACAATCACCGGAGATGGCCACGAACAATCACCAACTCGTGCCAATCCTCCATCGCTGCTCCAACCGTCTAGGTGGTGGCAACCACCAAGAGAAACAAGCAAAATCCACAGCGCAACACGAATACCAAGTGCCACTAGATGCAATCACTCAAGCAATGCACTTGGATTCTCTCCCAATCTCACAATGATGATGGATCAATGATGGAGATGAGTGGGAGTCCTTTGGCTAAGCTCACAAGGTTGCTATGTCAATGAAAATGTGCAAGAAGTTACCCCTTGAGCCGGCCATGGGGCTATAAATAGAGCCCCCATCAAATAGAGCCGTTATACCCCTTCACTGGGCAAATCGCGGGCTGACTGGACGCTATAGTCCAACTGACCGGATGCAGCACCGGACGCTCCGGTCGTGAATACCAGACGCGTCCGGTTGGCATACCGAATATGTCCGGTAGCCCCAGACTGCCACGTGTCTAGTTCAAATCATCATAGCCGTTGTCGCGCATACTACCGATGACCGGACGCTCACATCGGACGCAGACACTCAATTGACCGGACGCTCCATCGTCGAGTCCGATCGAGTCTAGTAAGCCACCAGGGCCGATCGGACGCGTCAGGTAGAGACTAACCGGACGCTGAGCCTCAATGTCCAGTCGAGTACAGTAAGCACCCATGGATGACCGGAAGTGTCCGGTCACACCGGATCGGACGCTGCCAACGTCCGATCGACTTCACTACGGAACACTGTTTTTCTGAGTCATACCGGATGTGTCCGGTGTGGCGATCGGATGCGTCCGGTCGCTGAGTCTGCTGCCGAATACCGAACATGTTCGGTCATCATACCGGACGTGTCCAGTCACTCTATAACCAGCGCGACTACCTCCTCTTTGACTCTATCTTCTTCACCCTTGCTCAAATGTGCCAACCACCAAGTGTATCACCATGTGCACATGTGTTAGCATATTTTCACAAACATTTTCAAGGGTGTTAGCACTTCACTAGATCCTAAATGCATATGCAATGAATTAGAGCATCTAGTGGCACTTTGATAACCACATTTCAATACTAGTTTCACTCCTCTTAATAGTACGGCTATCTATCCTAAATGTGATCACACTCACTAAGTGTCTTGATCACTAAAATAAAATGGTTCCTACATTTTATACCTCTGCGTTGAGCCTTTTATTTTTCTCTTTCTTCTTTTCTAAGTTTAAGCATTTGACCATCACCATGCCATCACCATTGTCATGATCTTCGCCATTGCTTCATCACTTGGAGTAGTGCTACCTATCTCATAATCATCTTGATAAACTAGGTTAGCACTTAGGGTTTCATCAATTATCTAAAACCAAACTAGAGCTTTCAATCTCCCCCTTTTTGGTAATTGATGACAACCCTTATACAAAGATATGAATTAAAGTACATTTGAATCCATGTTGCTTGCCCAAGCATATTTACCATGTGTAAAGCTAATGGACAAGTTTCATGATCTCCAAATGGTAGTAATTGCTCCCCCTACATATGTGCTAATAGTTTGGATTGTAGCTTGCACATATGCTTAGATAGGAAATATAGGAGACAATTTCTACCAAATAATGCTAAGGTATAAGAGATGGACCTTTGAAGCGTGATACCAATCGGAGTGCACCAATATACCCTCCTTAGCACCATTAGTAACTAGACATACACAAAAACTAAAATACCCCATGAGATCAACACTAAAATTAAGGGTCTAGTTTCCATAAAATGAATCATAAGTCTAGTTACTTTAGCCTATGCATGCTAGTTTTACATTTCATCATTCAAACCTATAACTAACATACACCACACAAGCATGGATATTGAATTTTACCATGCAAGCAAATGTGTGTAATGCACATTCAAATGCACTATTACAAGTTTATGAGCTTGCTCCCCCTATTTGTATGCTCAAAATTTTAATTGATCCCCTTCCTTTGTCATATATTATCTCTCCCCCTTTGTTGTTCCTCTATCTTTGTACACTATTTCTCCCCCTTTGTCATCAATGACCACAAAGGCGTAAAGTATAGATAGGGTAGGATTATAGCTCAAATTATAAGTAGGTTGGGGTGAAACCATGTGAAATGAGGATCATTTTCCCAATTTGGTTCAATCTAGATTAATTGCAAAAGATATTTAACTCGGTGTGATCCAAGGACAAGCTTCTTCACACCTCCAAATAAGGGTTATCTTGTACCATGTTGAGTTAAACACTTATAGCTCATTTTCTAAATCAAACACTAGGTTTACAGGCCCACAAACATGTCATATGCTACCACTAGATCATTTCAATCATACAAGCAATAGTGGTACCAGATAAACATCAAATTCATTTGTTTTTTTATGAATGAGCCTATTTAAATGTGAAATATGTCTAGATGCTCTAATCATGTCCTTAGCAATGGATGGATGATATGTCAATCAACTTTACCTTGCTTTGCTCGAAGGAGAGGCATGTCATATAGTGGGGGTGCATCAACACATATTGGAGAAGTCAAGTATGTTCAATTCATTCCTTAGCTTGCAAAACCTTTTCTCATCAAGTGGCTTGGTGAATATGTCGGCAAGTTGATCTTTGGTGCCCACACTCTCAATGCAAATGTCCCTTTTTTGTTGGTGATCTCTTATGAAGTGATGACGGACATCTATATGCTTTGTTCTTGAGTGTTGAACCAGGTTGTTGCTGAGCTTTACAACACTTTCATTGTCACATAGCAATGGCACTTGCTTGAACTTGATTCCAAAGTCACTCAAAGTAGCCTTCATCCAAAGTAAATGAGCACAACAACTATCGGCTAAAATGTACTCCGCTTCGGTGGTTGAAAGTGCTACACTATTTTGCTTCTTTGATGACCAAGACACAAGTGATCTTCCCAATAGTTGACATGTGCCTGATGTGCTCTTTCTCTCAACTTTGCATCCCGCACAATCGGAATCTAAATATCCAATCAACTCAAATCTTGCTTCTTTGGGATACCATAATCCAACATGTTGTGTATGCTTCAAGTACATCAATATTCTCTTTGTTGCCTTCAAATGACTTTCTCTTGGTGAGGCTTGAAATCTTGCACACATGCATACACTAAACATCACATCCGGCCTTGATGCGGTCACATAGAGTAGACTTCCAATCATGGACCGATACATCTTTTGATCCACCATGTTACCACTAGCATCACTATTTAAGCTTCCACTTGTCCCCATTGGTATGCTAATAGCTTTACTCTCATCCATTTCAAATTTCTTGAGCATGTCCTTGATATACTTGCCTTGACTCACAAATGTGCCATTCTTCATTTGCTTGATTTGAAGACCAAGGAAGTAACTAAGTTCTTCAATCATAGACATCTCAAACTCACTTGCCATCATCTTGCCAAACTTCTCACAAAATTCTTGATTTGTTGATCCAAAAATGATGTCATCAACATAGATTTGCATTACAAACAAGTTATTTCCAAGCTTCTTGGTGAAGAGAGTGGTGTCAACCTTTCCCATCTTGAATCCCTTAGAGAGTAGGAAATCCCTCAATCTCTCATACCATGCTCTAGGTGCTTGTTTCAATCCATACAAAGCCTTTCTCAACTTGTAGACATGGTTGGGTTTCTTCTCATCTTCAAAACTGGGAGGTTGCTCAACATACACAAGCTCATTGATGTACCCATTTAGAAATGCACTTTTCACATCCATTTGGTACAACTTGATGTTGTGGGCACAAGCATAAGCTAGCAAGATCCTAATTGCTTCCAATCTTGCAACCGGGGCATATGTTTCTCTAAAGTCAAGGCCTTCAACTTGAGTGTAACCTTGAGCCACTAGTCTTGCTTTGTTTCTTATTACTATCCCATCTTGATCTTACTTGTTCCGAAAGACCCACTTGGTTCCAATCACATTATGATCCTTAGGCCTCTCAACTAAATCCCATACTTGATTTCTTGTGAAGTTGTTTAGCTCTTCATGCATAGCATTTATCCAATCAACATCCTTCAAAGCTTCATCTATCTTCTTAGGTTCAATGGATGACACAAATGAGAAATGCTCACAAAATAAAGCCAATCTTGATCTTGTTTGCACCCCTCTTGAAATATCACCAATGATAGTGTCCAATGGATGATCTCTTGCAACATTGGTTGGTTGAAGCACTTGCACTTGATTGCAAGCATTTGTTTGATCACTTGGTTGAGATGATGAACTAGCCATTTGTTGATTTTGCACATTGACATTACTAGTGCTTGCTTGGATTTGATCATAAGAACCACTAGCTTGCATATTTGAGTTGGAGAGCACTTGGTTCTTGTCATCTTCAACATCAATCACCTCTCTAGGCCTTATATCACCAATGTCCATGTTCTTCATTGCATTGACCAATTGAGTGCCTCTTACATCATCTAGATTCTCTTCTTCCTCTTGGGAACCATTTGTTTCATCAAATTCCACATCATGAACCTCCTCAAGAGTACCACTAGCCAAATTCCAAACTTTATAAGCTTTGCTAGTAGTGGAGTAACCAAGCAAGAAACCTTCATCACATTTCTTTTCAAACTTGCTCAATCTAGTGCCTTTCTTCAATATATAGCATTTACAACCAAAGACCTAGAAGTATGCTATGTTGGGCTTTCTTCCATTCAATAGCTCATAAGGTGTATTCTCCATCATGGGGTGACAATAGAGTCGGTTGCTATAGTAGCAAGCTGTGTTGATTGCTTTGGCCCAAAATGAATGACTCACATTGTACTCACTCAACATTGATCTTGCCATATCAATCAAGGTTCTATTCTTTCTTTCAACTAGCCCATTTGATTGAGGAGTATACTTGGCCGAGAATTGATGTCTAATTCCAAATTCATCACATAACTCATCACCTCTAGTGTTCTTGAATTCATTACCATTGTCACTTCTAACTTTCTTGATTGTTGTTTCAAACTCATTGTGAATGCCTTTGATAAATGATTTGAATGTAGCAAACACATCACTCTTATCAACAAGAAAGAACACCCATGTGTATCTAGTGAAATAATCCACAATCACAAATCCATATTTGTTTCCACCAATGCTAGTATATATGGTTGGTCCAAACAAGTCCATGTGCATCAACTCAAATGCCTTAGATGTGCTCATCATGCTCTTCTTAGGATGTGTGTTACCAACTTGCTTTCCGGCTTGACATACACTACATAGTTTATCTTTCTTAAAAGTGACATCTTTCAAGCCTCTAACTAAGTCATGCTTGATTAACTTGTTTAATTGTTTCATTCCAACATGACCAAGCCTTCTATGCCATAACCAACCTATGCTAGACTTAGTGATCAAACATGTTGACAATTGAGCTTCTCTAGAATTGAAATCAACTAAGTATAGATTCTCATATCTAAATCCTTTGAATATCAAGTTAGAGCCATCTACACTTATGATCTCTACATCATCCACACCAAATATGCACTTGAAACCAAGATCAAACAATTGAGCTACCGACAATAGGTTGAAGTTCAAGCTCTCTACTAGTAGCACATTGGAAATGCTCAAGTCATTGGATATTGCAATCTTACCAAGCCCTTTGACCTTGCCTTTGCCATTGTCACCAAATGTGATACTATCAATCCCATTGCTCTTGCTTTCATTGATTGAATTGAACATTCTTGGGTCACCGGTCATGAATTGTGTGCACCCACTATCAAGCACCCAATGCCTTCCTCTGGCTTTATAATTTACCTACAAAAGAAGATCAATTCTTTTTAGGTACCCAAACTTGCTTGGGTCCTTGTAGGTTAGTCACCAAGGTCTTTGGTACCCAAATGGCCTTCTTCTTTGGGTCCACAATTGGTGTACCAATGAACTTAGCCTTCACACCATTGGCACCCTTATAAAGCATGTAACAAGAATCAAATTTGATTGAGGATACATTAGGTAGCTTGTTCTTGTTAGTCTTGCAATTTTACTCTATATGCCCAACTTGCTTGCATCTATTGCAAAATCGACCATTGCCCTTCACAAAGCTAGCTTTGGGAGTGACAAAGGCTGCCTTGCCTTTCTTGGGGGTATAGCCTAATCCCTCTTTGTTGAGAGAAAATCTTTGGCTACCCAAGCACTTTAGCAAGTGGGCTTCTCCACCATAGGCATTGCCTAAAGCATGAGTGAGCTCATTCACCTCCTTCTTGAGGTTCTCATTTTCCACCATTAGTGATGTATCATTCATAGGTGGGGTAGTAATGATTGTGCTACAAGAAGTGTTAGTAGGAGTAACAATAATGGGTTCATGAAAAGATTCATCAATAAGATCACATGTTAGTCCCACATCACATGTTATGATTACTTGCTCCTTCTTGGCTTCCTCCACTTTGACTTGCTCAATAAGAGAGAAGTAAGCCTTTTCAAGCTTAGAGTGAGCTTTACCGAGCTTCTCATGGGCTTCCATTAGCCTCTCATGAGTGGCATTGAGCTCATCAAGGGATTGCTCAAGAAATTTGACTTTCTTGTTCAATTCCTTGCACTCCTTTCTCTTCATCTCAAAGCAAGTATGCACTTGCTCACACATGTCCATGAGCTCCTCCTTGGAGTACTCCTCATCATCATCATCATCACTCCTACAAGCATCACTTTCACATTCATCATCATCACTCACATCATATTTTACCTTGGTAGGTTTTGCCATGAGGCACGTCGATGGAGTGTCGAAGATGGAGGGCTTGTTGTTGATGGCGATGCTTGCTAGTGCTCTCTTGATAGATTTCTTGTCATCATCACTAGAGCTATCACTATCTGAAGAGCCATCACTATCCCATGTGACCACATAGCCTCCACCCTTCTTCTTCTTTTGGAAGGTCATCTTCTTCTCTTTCTTCTCCTTCTTTTCTTTCTTATTCTCCTTGTGCTTCTTCTTCTCATCCTCATCATTGTCACTATTATATGAACAATTTGCTACTACATGATCAAGGCTCTCGCAATTATAGCATCTTCTCACATACTCTTTCTTCTTAGTGTGATCTCTTCTCTTTCTTGCACCATAGCCATTCTTCTTCATGAATTTTCCCATCTTGCGCACAAAGAGAGCCATAGCTTCATCATCAATATCACTAAGATCATCATCATTACTTGATTCTTTCTTGGACTTGCCCTTGTTCTTTGATGATGATGAGCTAGCCTTGAATGCTATGCTTTTCTTCTTCTTGTCTTCTTCTTCCTTCTTGTCATCCTTGTCATCCCCCTCCCTTTCCACACGGTATGTCTCTTGTGTTATGACATCACCTAGTACTTGGTTGGGGGTAATGTCCTTCAATCCTCCTCTTATGATGAGCAATCTTAACATCTCAAATCTTAGAGGTAAGCACATCAAGAATTCATGGGAGACATCATCATCCTTGATCTTCTCTCCCAATACCTTCAAGTCGTTGACAATGACTTGCAATCGATGGAACATCTCCGGAATGCTCTCATCTTCCTTCATCTTGAAGCTTGTCAATTTATCCTTGAGGATATACAACTTGGCACCCTTTACCGCTGGTGTGCCCTCATATGTTTCCTCCAATCTCTTCCACACCTCATTAGCTCTATTACAATCCTTGATTTACTCAAACACCTTAGAATCAATGGCATTATATATGGTGTTGAGAGCCATTGTATTGCATTGCTTGTTGATCTTATCTTGATTGGTTGGATCATCGCGATCAATGATAGCATAGTCATTCTCGATCACTTCCCATACTTGATCATTGATTGAACCAAGATACATCCTCATCTTTCTCTTCCAATAACCATAGCATGTGCCATCAAAGAATGGTGGTTTGCCCCCCACATGGTTGAATACAACTTGAGCCATAATTTGACACCGAGGTTGTTAAGCCTTTAATCAAACGGTGACCACTGCTCTGATACCACTTGAAAGGTCCTAATATGGCTAGAGGGGGGTGAATAGCCTATTTAAAAATCTACAAATCAACTAGAGCAATTTGATTAGTATGACAAATAGCGTAACGCAAACTTGCTCTAGCTCTACAAGGGTTGCAAGCCACCTATCCAACAATTCTAGTTGCAATGATTACTTAGGCACACAAACTTGCTACTCTAAAGAGCTCAACTAGATGAATGTAAACAATAAAGCAAGCTCTCAATTCTAATTACACTAAAGAGCTTGTATCAACTAATTTGCAAAAATGTAATCAAGTAAGTAGGGTGATTATACCACCGTGTAGGGGATGAACCAATCACAAGATGAAGATCAAGCCAATCATCGGGAGAATGCAAATGACAAGAGACAATCGATTTTCTCCCAAGGTTCACGTGCTTGCCAACACGCTATGTCCCCGTTGTGTCGACCAACACTTGGTGGTTCGGCGGCTAAGAGGTGTTTCACAAACCTTGTCCACACGATAGGACACCGCAAGAACCGGCCAACAAGTGAGGTAACTCAATGACACGAGCAATTTACTAGAGTTACCTTTTGGCACTCCGCCGGGGAAGGTACAACTCCCCTTACAATCACCGGAGATGGCCACGAACAATCACCAACTCATGCCAATCCTCCATCGCTGCTCCAACCGTCTAGGTGGTGGCAACCACCAAGAGAAACAAGCGAAATCCACAGCGCAACACGAATACCAAGTGCCACTAGATGCAATCACTCAAGCAATGCACTTGGATTCTCTCCCAATCTCACAATGATGATGGATCAATGATGGAGATGAGTGGGAGTCCTTTGGCTAAGCTCACAAGGTTGCTATGTCAATGAAAATGTGCAAGAAGTTACCCCTTGAGCCGGCCATGGGGCTATAAATAGAGCCCCCATCAAATAGAGACGTTATACCCCTTCACTGGGCAAATCGTGGGCTGACCGGACGCTACAATCCAACTGACCAGACGTAGCGCCGGACGCTCCGGTTGTGAATACTAGACGCGTTCGGTCAGCATACCGGATATGTCTAGTAGCCCCAGATTGTCACGTGTCTGGTTCAAATCATGATAGCCATTGCCGCACATACTGCCGATGACCGGACGCTCACACCGGACGCAAACACTCAATTGACCGGATGCTCCACCATCGAGTCCGGTCGAGTCTAGTAAGCCACCAGGGCCGACCGAACGCGTCAGGTAGACACTGACTGGACACTGAGCCTCAGCGTCCGGTCGAGTACAGTAAGCACCCATGGACGACCGGACGTGTCCGGTCACACCGGACCGGATGCTGCCAGCGTCTGATCGACTTCACTACGGAACACTGTTTTTCTGAGTCATACTAGATGTGTCCGGTGTGGCAACCGGACGCGTCTGGTCGCTGAGTCTGCCGCCAAATACCAGACGTGTCCTATCATAATACCGGACGCGTTCGGTCACTCTATAACCAGCGCGACTACCTCCTCTTTGACTCTATCTTCTTCACCCTTGCTCAAATGTGCCAACCACCAAGTGTATCACCATGTGCACATGTGTTAGCATATTTTCACAAACATTTTCAAGGGTGTTAGCACTTCACTAGATCCTAAATGCATATGCAATGAATTAGAGCATCTAGTGGCACTTTGATAACCGTATTTCGATACTAGTTTCACTCCTCTTAATAGTCCTAAATGTGATCATGCTCACTAAGTGTCTTGATCACTAAAATAAAATGGTTCCTACATTTTATACCTTTGTGTTGAGCCTTTTGTTTTTCTCTTTCTTCTTTTCCAAGTTTAAGCATTTGACCATCACCATGCCATCACCATTGTCATGATCTTCGCCATTGCTTCATCACTTGGAGTAGTGCTACCTATCTCATAATCATCTTGATAAACTAGGTTAGCACTTAGGGTTTCATCAATTATCCAAAACCAAACTAGAGCTTTCACTTGGACGTCCATTTAAAGTGGTCGGCCTTCTTCAGAAGTTGATAAAGGGAGAGACCTCATTCGCCGAGGTGCGAGATGAAGAGGCACCCTGTAACTTGCTATACCCCCTTTATATTCTAAATCGAGCCCATCCTCATGATGGCTAAGATCTTCTCTGGGTTGAATTCGATGCCATGCTCGAAGACGATGAAACCAAGCAACATAGCCCTCGGGACCCCAAAAACGCACTTCTCAGGATTGAGTTTGATGTTGTTTGCTTAGAGTTTTGCAAAGGTCTGCTCAAGATCGGATACAAGGTGGTCAGCTCATTTGGACTTGACCATGATGTCATCAACGTAGGCCTCAACGGTCCAACCAATGAGGTCCCTAAAACAATTGAGCATACAACACTGGTACGTAGCCCTAGCGTTCTTCAGACCAAACGACATTGTGACATAGCAGAATGATCTGAAGGGGGTGATGAAAGATGTCACGAGCTGGTCAGACTCTTTCATCACAATTTGATTGTACCCGGAGTATGTATAAAGGAAGCAGAGAGTTTCGCACCATGAGGTAGAGTCGACTATTTGGTCTTTGCGTGGCAAAGGAAATAGATCCTTTGGGCATGCTTTGTTGAGACCAGAGTAGTCAACACACATCCTCCATTTCCTACTCTTCTTTCATACAAGAACGGGATTGGCTAACCACTTTGGGTGGTACACTTCCTTGATGAATCCAGCCACCAAAAGCTTTGCGATCTCCTCGCCGATGGTCCTGTGTTTCCCCTCATCGAAGTGATGTAGGCGTTGTTTCATTGGCTTGGAGCCTGGTGGATCTTCAAGGCATGCTCGATGACTTCCCTCGGAATGCCTGGCATGTCTAAGGGTTTCCACACAAAGATGTCTTTATTGGTGTGAAGAAAGTCGATGAGCGTGCTTTCCCATTTAGAGGAAAGCATGGTGCCAATGCGCACCACCTTGCCCTCGGGGCTGCCGGGATCTATGAGGACCTCCTTGGAGCCCCCCGCTAGCTCAAAAGACATAGTCGACCTCTTGGGGTCGGGCACTTCTTCGATGACCTCCTTCCTGATGGCCGTGAGCTCTTCGGAGGCGATGATTGCCGCGGCGTGATCGCAACACTTGACCTCACACTCGTAGGCGCACTAGAAGGAGGTGCCGATGGTGATGACCCCATCGGGGCCCAACATCTTTAGCTTGAGGTAGGTGTAGTTGGAGACGGCCTTGAACTTCACATAGCATGGTTGTCCCAGGATGGTGTGGTAACTTCCGTGGAACCCAACCACTTCGAAGGTGAGTGTTTACACCAAAATTTGGAAGAAGAATTGTAGGGACTCAAAAGCTCCCAAGATCATGTCATCAAGGAATCGATTGCACGAAGGTCGATGTCAACTAATTCGAATGCAGCACTAGAATCGACTTTTTTTAGATAGCGCCAGCAGATAATGACAAAAGCTACGATCAGCGCCAGGGAAATCATGTTGGACTCTACAAAAAGGGAAAGATTAGAGTCCAAGTTGTCTTAAATTAGGAATATTTTCTCTTAGGCCAAAAAAATTGTAATTAGTCGTGCTTAAGTAGGATTCATGCGTAGGTTCTAGGTATAAATACTAGACCCCGGCTATTGTAAAGGACACACAATCAATCAAATATAAGTTACTTACTTTTTTTTGCTCCAAACACCCCTTAGGAGTAGGAGTAGAGTAGATCTCGACAAGTTCTTCAGCGAGTAGGGCTGCATCGGTCCAGTTGACCTCTGGCTTGTTTGTAAGTATCGTCATGGCTTATACTTATGTTCATATAGCTACATTGATCCGGTCGACCTCCACTGCAACTCTGGTATAAGCTAATTATCGACTCTCGTTTAGTTCAAGTATGACTGCATCGATTCGTCAACCTCCACTACTCGAACTAGATTAAGGTCAAGTTATCGGCTCTATCCAAGGGTGGCATCCTTTGGATAGATTCATTAAGTTACCGATATTGCTTATTGCTTTCATTATTTATTTAATTACAGCAATATCACTTCGCCCGAATGGGATTGATCTAGATCGGCCTTAAATCCTATTTAACCCATCGTTTGCTAATCTAAACTGATCTAATCTGCATCTTAAACAATGAGTTATGTTTTATCGGCTGTTTTATGTCAATCTTGATCGTGCGTGGTGTGTGGTTAAGGCATGCTAGGTCTTGAATAGATCTACTAGCTAACGAAAACCGTTCTATGGCCCGTTATCATGGCCTGTGTGATTCTACCTCACACCCCACTGTTAGCACCATGGAGTGGGGATCGTTATTTGGTAGATCTACTCCTGATAGGGCATGACCTTAACTATGCGCTATGCCTAAATCGGCTGTTTTAGCCAATATCGAGTGCTTTCACATATGCAGTTCGCGTCACGAGACCGTTGAAGTAAAGATAGTTTGAAAGATGTGTTACCCCATGATCTTATTATTGTATTACGGCCTGCATGATTCTGCCTCATGCCCCACTGATATTAGTAATAAGTTAGGGTCGTTGAATTTATCGCTGTTTCTACGGCCTGTATGATTCTGCCTCATGTCCCACTAGTCATGACGATAGATGAGATCTAATATGTTCATTAGATTTATCTTTATTAAATGGGTTAAATAATGATGAGTTGCTTCTTTTATATAAAAAGGGATTTGGTTACTTGCAGTCATTGGCTTAGCATAAACTAATTATTATTGACATCCTATTGCCATTGGCTAATATTTATCTGAATAACGATATTCATTCTGAGTGATAACCGATTTTCCTTCCACAACCCCATGAGCTTTAACTGATTTATTCTTATGAGTATGCTGGAGTCAACTATTTAGTCGATTTCCTTCCACATCGGCTCTCAGAGCCGCACATTCGGGATTGTCTGGCAACACCGGTATGTTCCGCCTTAAATTACTGATTAGCTTTCTCTTCTTGTCAATTGTAGGGTCAAATTGACTGGCACGTCTCGAGAGGAGTATGCAAAATCGACCACCTCGGCGTTGAAGCCAGGCAGATCTATAACTCCATCGAGCAGACCCTTCCGGTTTGCTCATGTGCCCTCAGCATGGGACAAAATTTTGTGCCGACACACGTTCTGGCATGCCTGGTGGGACCCCACAATTGTCATGGTGGTTTACAACAACAACGACATCCTTATGGTGCATTACGAAGACCTATCAGATGGAGATAAAAGTGTCATCAGCAAAGCTATAGAAGAGTTTTAGAACAAGTGTTTGTTGTCCTACACTAAAACACGTGATAATACAATTGTTCAAAAATATCCACTGCCAAGAGTTCTATTGCATGGGTAGACAAATGCAGATGAAGCTAAAGATAGTAGTTTCTTCACGGAAGTTGTAAACAAATCTATTCGTGATGTCATATCAAGCCATAATGAAGCTTTTTTGGACACATTCTATAATACCATGAAAGAGGTGTTTCATGGGCTTCCAGTTGGTCAGGTTGGGCTAGCTTATTACAACATTCCACATCTGTCGACCCAAGGGACTAATCAAGTCGGTACCAGCCATCAAGAAGCAGCACCAGCTGGTAATGATGATGTCTAGGTAGTTCAGAGTTCATCTGAACAAGCTCAAGGTACTACTATGAATCAGATACAGTATAATCCTAGATCATCAGTGCAGCATGTGCAATAGCCGATGGGGCAAGGTCAGAACTAGGTGATTAATTTTGGCACATCGGGCCACATACCATTGTCGGCTAAAAAAATAGCACCATCAATTCAAAGGATCTATAGAAATATATATCCTCATGTCTATAATCAGAGACTTCAAGCAGCAAACCAGCAAAGGACCCAGCAGATAGAGAATCCACAAGGGTATCATTATGGCATAGATTATAACACCCTTCACATAATTTCGAATCTAGGGTATCAAGGCACAGGGGATTTCAATCCACAGATGGGTCAGCAGGTGCAGAGAAATCCAAATTCACATGCTGACGAGTTGTTGCTAAAGGTGACCGAGATGATGAAGAATCAATTCGGTCTAAAGCCAAAAGGGCTGACCTTTTTGTACAAACGCCCATATCCAGAATGGTATGATTTGGTCACTCTTCCTACAAATTATAGGCTTCTAGAGTTTGCTAAGTTCACTGGCCAAGACAGCACAAGCACAATAGAACATGTCAGTTGGTATCTTACATAATTGGGCGAGGCATCAGTTGAGGAGGCCCATCGAGTTTGTTTCTTCTCCTTGTCCCTATTAGGGCCAGCCTTCACTTGGTTTTCATCACTACCAGTCAACTCCATTGCTAATTGGGCTGATCTAGAAAAGAAATTTCATACATATTTTTATACCAGGACTGGAGAAAAGAAGATTACTGATTTGACAAATATAAGACAGAAAACTAATGAATCAGGCACTGAGTTTCTTTAGAGGTTCCAAGCGACTAGAAATTTGTGCTTCTCATTAAACTTGGCTGATGATCAGCTAGCTACTTTGGCCGTTCAAGGAATGCTGCTAACGTGGAAACAAAAGCTGCTGGGACAAGAATTTGACAACTTGGGTCAATTGGCTCAACGAGTGGCAGCGCTCAATAGCTAATTCTAGAGTATACGTAGAGATACTTGATTCTAGAATAGTACCACAGTGGCCAAAGCTTATAATTCATACTCAGTCGATGACGGCTATGAAGATGAAGAATAAGAGGTTGCTATGGCTAAATGGAATTGGGGCAAAAGGATAGTCATGGTGCCAAATCCTTGGGGAAGAGGAGTCGAGGAGAGGTATGACTTTGATGTCACAAAATCAGACAAGCTCTTCGATTTCTTACTTGAGAAGGGACAGATCAAGTTGCTCGATAATCATGTTATATTGCCCCCTGATCAGTTGAAGAATAAGAAGTTTTATAAGTTCCATAATGCTACTTCTCATTCCACTGATGAATGTAGAATTTTCTGGCAGCATACACAGAGGGCTATTCATCAAGGAAGACTCAAATTTGACACACCTCAGAAAATAAAAGTTGATGATAATCCTTTCCCAGAAGATCAAAACATGGTTGATGCTAGGCTGCTCAAAGGAATGACTAAGGTCCTAACATCAACCAAATCAAGAGAAACTAGAGCAGTCGATCCCGAGAGGCGAATATCGGCTAACAAATGCAGAGAAATTAGGAGACGTAGCGATAAGCAAAAGAGCCGATATGAGCAGGGAGAAACGTCAAAAGAAGGGGCAACAAAGCTGCTGCAGGTTACATCTTGAATTCTGTTGAATAAATGGCAGCAGTAGAAGGAAAGGATTATCAACGTTGGTTAGAAGAACAAGAATACCAGCGTCAACATGAAAAAGAGAGGTATGAAAAAAAGCGAGCTAAATCGCATTGGAATTGTCCTTTCTTCAGACATTGCTGGAATGAAGGTTTGAAGTTGCCTAACAGGAATAACTATCTAGAGTGCAGCGATCAATATTGGGAGTTTATGCAATCTCAAGCCAACCACCGGTCTATCCATGCTCAAGATGCATATCATAATAACATGGATCGGCACTTAAAAATGGAAGTGTTCATAATTGGCTTGGAAAAAGAGTTGTTGATCAAGACTGGGCTAATTATAAGGAAGAAGGCGATGAGAGAGAATACATTTGGTAGGAAGGCCAATGGTGTCCAGGAGGTTTGACAAGAAGCAGAAGAGAAGGGTGCAATGCCTAAGGAATAGAGAGTTGGAACAGGCTCAGGCATCCGGTAAACCTCAAGTATGGCGCGTTAAGCAAACGGCCGATAGAAAGCAATCATCGGTTAATATTCAAATGGCTTTTCTGTTGCCATCAGAGTTCAGAGCTCCGGCAGATCAAGAAGTTTATTCAGATTTTGATGAATTAGAGTATGAGGAGATAGTTGCCAAGTTGACGGTTATACAACAAGCAATATTTGATAAACCAGTCAAGCATCGACACTTAAAGGCTTTATATGTAAAAGGTTTGGTTGATGGGAAGCCGATGAACAAGATGTTGGTGGACGGAGGTGCTTCTATCAATCTCATGCCTTACACCACTTTTTGTAAGCTTAGCAAGGGACTAGGAGATCTGATTGAGACTGACATGATGCTTAAGGACTTTGGGGGTAATACGTCTAAGACCCAGGGGGCAATGAACGTCGAACTAACAATTAGGATTAAGGCTCTGCTTACCACGTTCTTCGTCAACGATGGAAAAGGGTCATACAGTTTACTCCTTGGTCATGATTGGATTCATGCGAACTATTGTGTACCATCGACCATGCATTAGTGTTTGATTCAATGGCATGGGGATGATATCGAGCTAGTTCGCGCTGATGAATCTGTGAGTATCGCAATAGCTGATCCAGTGTTTTGGGAACTAGGAGACTTCGAATGCTTTTCTGGCAAGTTATGGAAAGGAGGCTTTATTAAAATCAGCAATGAAAGCCAAAAGCCGATGCAAGCAATCGGCTCTGAGAGTTTATTTTAGTATATATTCACTGCTTCACGTCAGCCATTGGATTAAGGAAGAATAAGCATTGGTCCTAGAGATGAGCTTAGGCTGACGTATGTGAATGCTAAGTCGAGTCATAAGTGTGATTCAGAGTTGATAGATCTATTAAAGGAAGTTCTATTTCGCTTAATGAGATGCTTGGCCTGGATTGATCAATCGTTTAACCTTTGGTATGAAAGTTTTGGTGCAATCTACCAATATCGATCGACAAAAAATATTTAAAGGGATGTTATCCTAGCATTTGATCAACACTTGATAGCCGATTCATTTAGTCATCGGCTCTATTAGTCGATACCAGAAAGGTATAGCCTCTAGTGCAAAAATAAACCCGAAGGGGTAAAAGCTGGTACGATGTGTATCGCATATAGAAGCAAAGCAAACACGGACAAAGTGATGCATATAAGTATGAAGCAAAGGAAGATCATTCAAGACAGAGAAATTGTTTGCTAAATATCACCTATTACAAACTACAGGTCAGAAAACACTTTGCTTACGATATCATCGGCCTGGGTGTTGAAAGCTATAGAGTTGGCAGCATTGAAGAAATCATCGACTAGGCACTCATGATCCCTAGGGCGTTCGGTGGCTAGAAAACCATGGGGAAGAAGCCGAAGATCGTGGCCAGAGCGGGCTTGTGCAGCAGCCAATGCCATGGCAGCACCATGATGAACGCCATGAAGAGTGACCTCCCTAACATGGTACGGTATGTCATGCAAGCAAACCACCAGAATGGTGCCCCTGGCATTGTCAAATCCCACCATGTGCTTCACAGCTGATCGAAGGCTTTCCAACTAAGCAGTTAGATCTAAAAGATTCAAGGAAGGAATGATTAGAAATCTTGAAGGCAAAATTAATAAGAGACATAAAATTATGATAGACGTCTCACCTATGATTCTGGCTTCAGCCCTGGCCAACCTTTCCCCTACCGGGTTGGCCTTAGGGGGTGATCGGCCTTGAATTATGGCTAGAGCCGATTCTGCAAGGGAGAGGCAGTTGGCTAGATTCTGATCAGTCATATCAATGGAGGCCAGTAGATCATCATTGTTGATCTACCTCCTCGGATAGTGGGGGAGCTGGCGGCAAATTAGTGCTGAAGAGGACCCCAAAGGCTAAGAAGAATCGGCCCTCTGCTCCAGAATGATGGGAGCATCCCAAGTTGCACCCTATTGGCAATGAAGGCGTTGGCACGATGATGCAGATCTGTTGAGGGCCTCCTTAGTAGACCTCTTGCTGCTCTATATGATCTCAAACCTACAGGAAAGCAGGAACTACACTAAAGACGCAAAAGATTTAAGACGAAGCGAGTTGTTTTTTGGTCCACAGCCGTGGCCGGTATATATAGCCAGGGAAGGTGAGGAGATAGATTTTGCTGGGGATATGGAATTGAAGTCAGATACAGAAATGGATTGACACTCCAGAAATTCAAGGGATGGATAATGAAGAAATAACAGATTCAGACTTATTGCTTTCCATAATCACAAAATATCGTGGGATGGACACGAAAGGTTTACATTGACCAGCGATCAACCCACCAAGGCTTCTTTGGATTGAAGGGAGTCTGGATCCCCACAAGGCCGAAGGTCATCGTGAACCAAGTCACATCGGCCCGTTGATAAAATTATGCCAGGAGAAGGGGAAAGGCCGCCCGCCTAACAGATGCCTAGCTAATTTCTCGGTGACTGGGAAACCGTGGAAAGAAGCCTGTGGCTTTCCCGATGGGCGTTTGATGGAACAAACAAGGGGAAGGTGTCCATACATTTTAGCCCTTGCAAACACTAGAACAGCTCTGATAGCATGGAGAGAAGACTCAGGTGATATCATAAGAATTCTTCTAACCGCAGTAGCTGATCCTCTTGCTCGACAAGGTGCTAAAATAAGCGACACAATCACCCTATGCACAAGAATTCTTCTAACCACTCAAGATCTTCATGGCAAAAGGATAGACCATGGAGGGTCAGGCAGGAGTCAGAGGCACTCGAGGAAGCAGATAGAGGAGAAACATAGCTGAATTGTTGAATTACTCTTGCTAGAGTCGGATAGGCATTTTATAGTCAGCCTAGAAAGATGGATCCAAGCGCCCGTGAAGCAATAATGCTCTCATAAAAGTTTTGAAGCATGTGCTCATGAGCTGACATAGACGGTGACAAACAGTAGACCCTAGATCAAGATTCTCTATTCGTGACTGTGGACCTATCGGGGATACAGATGTGATAATTTTGGAATAAAATCACTTTTATCCCAAAATTGGGGGCATGTGTTTACACCAAAATTTAGAAGAAGAATTGCAGAGACTCAAAAGCTCCCAAGATCATGTCATCAAGGAATCGATTGCACGAAGGTCGATGTCAATTGATTCAAATGCGGCACTGGAATCGGCTTTCTTCAGATAGTGCTAGCAGATAACGACAAAAGCTATGATCGGCGCCAGGAAAATCATGTTGGACTCTACAAAAAGGGAAATATTAGAGTCCAAGTTATCTTAAATTAGAAATGTTTTCTCTTAGGCCAAAAAAAGTAATGAGTCATGCTTAAGTAGGATTCATGCGTAGGTTCCGGGTATAAATACTGGACCCCGGCTATTGTAAATGACACACAATCAATCAAATACAAGTTACTTATTTTTTTCGGCTTCGGCCACCCCTTAGGAGTAGGAGTAGAGTAGATCTCGGCAAGTTCTTCAGCAAGCAGGGCTGCATCGGTCCAGCCAACCTCTGGCTTGTCTGTAAGTACCATCATGGTTTATACTTCTGTTCGTACGGCTGCAGCGATCTAGTTGACCTCCACTGCGACTCTGGTATAAGCCAGTTATCAACTCTCGTTTAGTTCAAGTATAGCTGCATCGATCCGGTCGACCTCCACTACTTGAACTAGATTAAGGTCAAGTTATCAGCTCTATCTAAGGGTGGCGTCCTTCGGATGGATTCATTAAGTTACCGATATTGCTTATTGCTTTTATTATTTATTTAATTACAGCAATATCACTTCGCCCGATTGGGATTGATCTAGATCGGTCTTATATCCTGTTTAACCCATTGTTTGCTAATCTAAACTGATCTAATCTACATCTTAAACGATGAGTTATGTTTTATCGGCTGTTTTATGTCAATCTTGATCGTGCATAGTGTGCGGTTAAGGCATGCCTAGTCTTGAATAGATCTACTGGCTAACGAAAATTGTTTCGTGGCTCGTTATCATAGCCTGTGTGATTCTGCCTCACACCCCACTATTAGCACCGTGGAGTGGGGATCATTATTTGGTAGATCTGCTCCTAATAGGACAAGACCTTAACTGTGCGCTCTGCCTGAATCGGCTGTTTTAGCCGATATCGAGTGCTTTCACATATGTAGTTCACGTCACGAGATCGTTGAAGTAAAGATAGATTGAAAGATGTGTTAGCTCCATGATCTTATTATTGTATTATGGCCTGCATAATTCTGCCAGATGCTCCACTGATATTAGTAATAAGTTAGGGTCGTTGAATTTATCGTTGTTTCTATGGCCTGTATGATTCTGCCTCATACCCCACTGGTCATGACGATAGATGAGATCTAATATGTTCATTAGATTTATCTTTATTAAATGGTTAAATAATGATGAGCTGCTTCTTTTATATAAAAAGGGATTCGGTTACTTGCAGTCACTGGCTTAGCATAAACTGATTATTGTTGACATCCTATTGCCATTGGCTAATACTTGTCTGAATAACGATATTCATTCTGAGTGATAACTAATTTTCTTTCCACAACCCTATGAGCTTTAACTGATTTATTCTTATGAGTATGCTGGAGTCGACTATTTAGTCAATTTCCTTCCACATCGGCTCTTAGAGCCGTACATTCGGGACTGTCTAGCAACACCGGTATGTTCCGCCTTAAATTACTGATTAGCTTTCTCTCCTTGTCAATTGCTAGGTTAAATTGACTAGCACGTCTTGGGAGAAGTACGCAGGATCGACCATCCCTGTGTTGAAGTCAAGTGGATCTATAACTCCATCGAGCAGACCCTTCCAGCTTGCTCGTGTGCCCTCGACATAGGACGAAATTTCATGCCGACAGTGAGGGTCTCTATCTTGTAGTTGGATGAACCCCCGAAGATGATAGATAGATCGATCTACCCAAGCGACATGGCCTACTTTCTAGGCACGATGCCATGGAAAGGCGCTCCGGTTGGCCGGATGCGAGCTCGGTCGACACCCATAGCGTCGAGCATCTCGGCATACATGATGTTGAGGCCGCTGCCTCCATCCATTAGTACCTTGGTGAGCCGCTTCGTGTTGACGATCAGGTCGACCACGAGCGGGTATCTCCCCGGCTACGAGACGCTCTCTAGGTGGTCGGTCCGATCGAAGGTTATGGCGGACTCTGACCACTGGTGGAAGATAGGTGTGGCCGATTCGGTCATAGAGACCTCGTGGCGTGCGACCTTCTAGTGGCTCTTGGAGTCGTAGGCCACCGACCCCCGGAAGATCATGAGGTGGCCATCCGACATCGGAAAGCCGCCGTCCTTCTCCTCGGCGTCGTCCATGGTCGGGTCAGGGTCCTTCCTATGCTCCCCTTTGTTGGAGCCTCTGGACAAGAACTGCTTCATGAGGTCATAGTCCTTGTGCAGATGTTTGACAGGGAAGGCATGGTTCGGGCATGGCCCCTCGAGTAGTTTTTTGAAGTGGTTCGGAGTGCCCTTCGCGGGCTTCTGACCACCCCTACGGTTAGCGGTGGCCATGAGCGAGCCCCCGCACGGCTTCTTGTTCTTCTTCTTGGCGGGATGATTGGAGGTGCCTTTGCCAACATCCTTGTCCCACCTCGCCTTGTCCTTGAGGCAGTCGAAGATCGCTCCGACCGCTTCTTCGCCCGAGATGCGGCTAGTGGTGATGTCAAGGAGTTCCTTGGTGGTTCACGGGCCCTTGCATCCTAGCTTGTGAACTAGGGACTCATAGGTGGTCCTAGATAGGAAAGCTCCTATAATGTTGACATCGGCGATGTTAGGTAGCTCATTACATTGCTGGGAGAAGTGTCGGATGTATCCACAGAGGGTTTCTCCAGCCTTCTATCGGCAGTTCTTGAGGTCCCATGGGTTCCTAGGGCGCTTGTATGTGCCCTAGAAGTTTCCCACGAAGATCTCCTTCAGGTCCGCCCAGGTGTTCCAATCATTTTTGTGATGAATCGGCCAAGAATAATGGAAGGTTGCGGATAATGAAATCATCATTATCCGCACCACCGGCTTGGCAGGCAAGCCGATAATCCTTGAGCCATAGTCCGGGGTTCGTTTCACCAGAGTACTTCGAGATGTTGGCTGGTGATCGATACCCTTGCGGGAAGGCAGCGTTGAGGATGTGTCGGCCAAAGGCTTGAGGCCCTGGTAGGCCAAGGCTTGGGCTTCAGCCCTCACCAATGTCGTAGCGTTCGCCACAACGAGGGTGATAGCCATGACTAGCTCCCTCTCTTGGGTCATCATAGGTACGCCTGCGGGTGTCGAGGGTGTTGCATGCATCACAATTGCGGCTGAGACGCTGATGCACCAGGACCGCGGTGCACTGCCTACCGCCTTGTGGCGGCTGGTGGACCGACACGTCCCTACCGAGGCACTCCGAGGGCGTGCACTAGCTGGTGTTGAGCTCATGTCGCCGAGACAACGAGCTCTCGGCCTGCTGCACTGCCGCACACTTGAGGAGCGTGTGAATCTCATGGTGGGCTCGATGATCCTCGGGCGTCGTAGCCTCTGGAAGACCACAGAGCAAGGCTGCCGCAGTGGTGATGTTCTAGCTCACCCGCGCAAAGTGAGGGAAAGATTCATCATCCACGATGATCCTTCGGTTCATGTCATGGGCCATGGTGCATGCGCGCCCACCATCTCCATGGCGCTCGATCTCCTGACCGAGCTCCGCGCGTTCCTGCTCGAGCTAGAGTCGCGCTTCCTTGAGCTCTTGGTGTCGGGCTTTCAGTTGCTCCACCCACATGTGAGGTGGGACCGTTGTGTCCCCCTCAGCCTTGTCATTGAGGTCGTTCGTTGCGGTAGCCTCCTCCTCGTGGATGCTTTCGACATGTCCCTCGGGGGTACCTATCATGAATCATTCATGAGAGGGGTGATGGCTCCCCCTGCTGGAGTTAGAGCTAGAGGACTCTAGCTCCTCTATGAGGAGGTCATGGAAAGACTCCGCGATGTGTTCGATCACCCCCATGAACTCATCGTTTGTAGGGGACAGGATCATGCGCTGCGCCACAAGGTGGCCAACGGTCTCTGCTGCATTGTAGAGACCGAACAGGAGCACTATCGGGATGCTCTGGACGAGGTATTTTGGGGAGAACAGCTCTCTCCTGGTAAGCTATGCCATGACGTTGGCGAATGAGAAGGTGAGGTGGCGTAGGTCCTCCTAGGACGGTTGGGGTCCCAGGAAGACGCCTAGCTGATGTTCCAACCTCCCATAGTCGAAGTCGAGGAGCTGGCTGCTTCTGGGTGTGTGGGCCTTCGGTGCATGCAGCCGTAGCTCCTCGAGCATCTCGATGATCGCGTCGAGGCCGGTGGAGTGGAAGGGTTGAACGACGACGGGTGCCTGCGCAAGCTCTCCCTCCATCGTGACGATGAAGTCTAGGTCCCCGAAGCGCACGTGTGCGCCTGGGACCTAGCTGATGCCATGACTAGCCATTTGTGGCCTGATGTTAATGTCGGGACACTCAAAGCCCCCTACCTGGCATGCCAACTATCGGTGTTTCGAGTAAACACCAACGAGTAAATTTGTATTATGGCGCGTCTGGCCCAGATGGTGTGCTAAAAAGACACATGATTTATACTGGTTTGGGCAGAATGTCTCTATGTCCAGTTCGTGGCTGCTGCTCATGTTATTAGCACTGAAAAGTTCATAGTAGGGGTTGCAAACGGGCAATAGAGGGACATGCCCCAAGTCTCTGATTGAAAGATCGAATGGGTGCTGAGAGCTCGGTCACTGCTCAGCTATGTGTTCGAGGTTCGATGCTAGTGGTTCTGCTGTGATGCGGTGTGATGTGCGATGTCGTGAATTGATGCCCCTTAGTGGGGTGCCCTGCTTTCTCTTTTATAGGCCAAGGGAGAGCATGGGTTACAGATGGGAGAAAAGAGGAAAACGAGACGCAAAGGAAGTCCTTCAGGGTAGCTAGGTCTTCTTTTTTCTCCGTGCAGGCCCCACTGACATGGCAGGTGGTGACAGGGACAGCCCCACATCGAGCGCATGTCCGCTGACTATGATAGGGCCATATCGGGCGCCTGTCCGCTGACAATGCCATGCCCTGGCATTGTCAGCGGGTTGTCATGTCCCACTCCACCCCGGCGGGCGGCGCGGCAAACCAACGTGTTGATCAGCGGCCATACAGGGAGTAGGCAACACAATGACCACGCGTCTGTCACTATGGGTGATGTGAGTTCCTTGGAATGACATGTCATGGGGTCGGGTCGTGCTGAGATGTGACCGCTCCCTGCACAATGCTTGAAGTTTAACCTTGGGTCACACCTTCTGGACTATAGTGGTTGTCGTGAGCTTCCGTAATCCATGCCTGAGGGATTGAGCAAGGTGGAGCCAGCCCTTGGACATCGTGCGAGGCGGAGCCAACCCTCGGACGTTGGGCGAGGCGGAGCCAGCCCTCGAACATCGGGCGAGGCGGAGCCAGCCCTAAGACATCGGGTGAGGCGGAGGTGGCCCTCAGACGTCGGACGAGGCAGAGCCGACCCTCGAATGTCGGGCGAGGCAGAGCCAGCCCTCAGACATCGGGTGAGGCGGAGCCAACCCTCGGACGTTGGGTGAGGCGGAGCCAACCCTCGGAGGTTAGGCGAGGCGGAGCCAGCCCTCGGACGTCGGGCGAGGCGGAGCCAACCCTCGGGGGTCGGACGAGGTGGAGCCAACCCTCGTGAGTTAGCTGAGGCGGAGCCCATGGCTGCAGCGTCCACCGAGGCAGAGCCAACCCTCGGGGGTCAGACGAGGCAGAGCCCCTGGCCCCGGTGGCCAGATGAGGCGGAGCCCAGCAAGAGGTGTAGTCGCACTCTTGATCGCACAGATGACTCAATATTGATGGTCATTAGCTCCTCCTCTTAGGGTACCCTAGTATTGGTCCCCGACAACTCCCTATCCAGAGAAGAATAGGGGTTATACTTCTATCCTTGTTCCTAAGAAAATATGTAGTCAAAGCCAACTTAGTGAATTTATGTTCCTAATATGCTGAGTAATTATCATGTGCACTATGTTGGCAGTCCGCAGTGAAAGGATCTAGATGTTTAGAAGGGATGTGTGTGGGTTTGGGGCAAATAGACATTTTCAGAAACCAGATTACCCGGTTCCTCAAACAGAACCTGAAACAGAGTTAAGAACCTCCCCTTTTGTGTTGATCATCATTCAAACCTAACTTGAAGTCGATCATTTGGTGATGTTGAATAGCATATCAACAAAGTATTTGCATGCTAAACCTAGCATGACAAAGTATGTAGCCGGCGGGGGAGCACTTCCCGGCAGTCAAATCTGACTTTGACTGGTATGTAGCAGAATGGACCGTGATGCCCCTGAGAGGATAGGAATATTCTTGAAATCTAAGGTTAATATGGAGCCATTACGGTCCATCAATTGTAAAAAATAGTGCCTCTAAATAAAAGGAGGAAGCTTAGCTTATTCGTTTGCTCCCCCAACCCCCAACGACCCCACCAGAGATCCATTGTCCTTATTTGCTCATCCCTTAGCTATTGTTTGTTCGGCAACCAACCATCTAAGACTTCAGACGAGGACAACATTGTGAAAGTGAGAATTGCATCTTTTAGGACTGAGGGACTACACATTTTATTCCACGTCAAGCAAATGAACACAAGGGGGCGCGGTCACGCCACTGCCAACAGCAGCATTATACACCTGTTTACTAATTCCACTGCTACGTACTTCCCTACAATCAATTTCCCAAACCGTGTTCTCCTATGTAACCAGACAACCTGTGCGTGAAGCAAACACCGTTTGAGTGCTTGGACACCATCGTGACTGTGAAGTGTGAGAAAAAGGTTGCCACCAAGATTAACGGTAAAATTTAAATTACTGGAAAGGAATTTACCCATTAACAATTTACATTCAGCGATATACTACTCACTCTTAACATCTAAGCCGTACCCTTCATGAAACTATAAATACATAAAAACTGATCTGAGGACCGTACATGCATCCGATTGCAAAATGCTAGCTGTACCCAACAGCAATCTACAAGCAATCAGAATCGTCCAAAGATGAAGCAGTCTTTGTAGCTAGCTCTACTCCGGCAGTGGGATGTCCGCCAGGTCCTGCCGGAACGGCACGGGTTGGTCGTCCTCCTCCTCACCGGCCACCTTGGCCTTCTCGGCGTCAACCAGCTGGGTGGAGTCGGCGACGAAGGTGACGACGGTGTCCTTTCTGAAGGTGAGGTAGATGACGGCGATGACGTAGATGAGCATGAGGGGGAAGACGATGAGGCCGACGAGCACGTTGGCATACTTGGGGAGGGAGTTGTGGATGAGCCACCCGACGAGGCTGGTGCTCAGGAAGTACATGTTGATGCCGATGATCATCAGCCCCAGCAACCACGAGAACACGATAATCTGCAAATTAAATGAATATATAGTAGTAGATATTATATTTGCTTGCATATATATATATTGGCTATATCTGGTTCATGCAGCCAGGTTGTTTTGTTCAGCCAGCCAATCATCCTGGATGCAGGCATGTGATGATGAGCCCGGCCGTATATTATTATTGATGAAGCAGAACACATGGGATGCATGCAAGGATATGCGCTGATCGGGAGAAGATGCATTATTTTGTGCAAGGCCATGCATGGTAATGTGTCGGGCATCTCAAAAGGCTACAAAAAGTGCAGACAAGCAATACATGCAATCGATGGATCGGAGCGAGCAAACAACAAGGACGGACAGAGTTTTCTGTGATGCAGTATGCAGTGAGTCAGTGAGTGCTTACATAGATGGAGTTCTTGTGGGGTCCCATCTTGCTGCTGCTGCTGCTGAACTTGAGGAGCGGGATGAGGGCGAACGGCAGCTCAAAGGACAGGATCATCTGCATACACCGGAAATTACTTGCGTACAAGCCAAAATTACCGATCCTTTGGTTACCTTGCTTTATGCTTTATGTACTACTCGTATATAAAAGGTCCAGAAGGGAGTATAAATTATCGTGCCGCCATTTTGTTAGGTGATCGATATAAAGGCTGCCTTTTAGTCCACAGCTAAAATTAACCATGTGCATGCTAAGCTACTTGATATGCATGGTTCCCTTTCTTTATTTACTATATACTAGTAGTATATATAGAATTGAAGGTCCAGAAGGGAGTATAAATTATTGTGCACTTTTAGATCATATAAGTATATATATAGGCGGTAGTACATGAGGTTAATGCCCTTTTGTTAGGTGATCCATAAAAGGCTGCCTTTTAACCCACAGCTAGCTAAAATTGAGCATGTGCATATATATGGTAAGCTAGTTGATATTGGTACGGTATATATAGGTGGACAGGCCACTGGCGATGTGTGAGCGAGGTGGGGTATGGCGCACCGAAGCGATGATGATGAGACGGCCGGCGCCACTGGAGCCACCGATGATGGAGACGACTAGGCTCGGCGCAATGGCGATGCAGCGTGTCATCAGGTTCCTCAGCCACTTCTTCATCCTGATGTCCAGAAAACCCTGTGCGTAACAGAAAAGCAACAAGGCAAACATTTTATTAAAGCTTCCAGTGAAATCCTACTAGGATTAGCATAGTTGACTTGGGTGTTTGAAAAGCGTAAAGGATGTGAGAGTTAGTTTGGTTTGTCTGACAAAAGGGCAAATAAAGGGACGACATCTGCTTATTGGCTTGTTTAATTTTCTTACATCAGAATTCAGAACAGACTGCCGCCGCCGTGGTTACTCTAGATAAATTACAGCATGCAAATTTGGACTGTCACTTATTAGAGTGTGTGAACTTGAGAAGCAGTAACATATATATTCGACATAGTAATTTCATATATATGCATGATCCTGAGAATTCATGCTGCCAAACAAATAAACTAGTGATCTATCTTCAGTTTTTTAGACATGCATGCCAACAAGTCAAACAGCAAGTTGAAAACAACTAATATATACGAGTAGATACCTGCATGATGTACTGGCCAGAATAGGTGCCTGTTATGGTGGAGCTCTGCCCAGACGCCAACAGCGCCACGCCGTAGACGATCGCACTCGACCTGCCCAGCACGTTCTGATGCACACAAAACAAATAAAAAAGAAACAAAGTCAATGAATGCATTGTTAATCCCAACAGAACTACGTAGCATATATACTACTCCTATTTGATTGTGATGTGTAATGAAATGGCAACTGCCTGCCTTGAGTAGAAATGAGGAGGAGTCGAGCGAGAGGTCGCTGCACTTGACGGCGTCCTCCGCCGAGAGGTTGCCGGAGAAGCAGACGGTCCCGGAGACGGAGATGACGGCGATGTTGATGAGCAGCGCCACGAGCAGCGCGAAGCTGCTCTCGTAGAGGAAGAACCGGCACGCGTCCTTGATCCCTCTCACCGACGACGGCGTCTTCCGAGACAGCACCAGAGCGGAGTGAAGGAACAGGTTGTGCCTGCACAAATTAATTGTTGATCATCTCATCCAGGTCAAATTAAGTTTACTAATTTGACTTGCTGAAACGATATATATGATCGACAACAGTGCCTACTTTCATCTTTAATTTGTTCTAGTCCACATCGTCAGAGCTAGCAAGTTATATAGAAATAACAAAACAAAGTTCTTCGCAACTGCTACTGCTACTGATATACATGCATGTGGAGCTCTGACGCAGTTTCCCTTTTTCTTAATCCATTTACCTGGCAGCACTGCCAGCCATGGCCGATATATAATAATAATCAGAATTAGTTACTCGATTAAGCCTGAATGCTAGAATATAATGCTGGATTGCTTACGGCATGACAAGAGCTCCAAGGAGGGCGATGGCGTCTGCGGTGGCGCCGTCGCCCTTGAGCCTGGGGATGAAGAGCCCCTTGATCACCTCCGCCGCCGGCGGCTTCACGATGCTCAGCTCCCCGAAGAAGCACGCCGCCATGACGAACACCAGCATCGAGATCAGGAACTCCAGCTTCCGCACCTAGCTCCGATCCATTCAAGCAAGAAGAAACAACACACGCATTAAGCAACCAGCTAGCCAACTATATTACTCTAGGGCTACCTAATTACTATAGATAACACATTTTAGACATACTTGTTTTTTTCTAAAAAAAAAATAAGTGGACGGAAATTAAATACCCCGTATCTTTGTAGGCCCAGGAGCAGGAGAGTGCTGGAGCCGGTGATGAGAACCCCCACCCACACGGGGATGTGGAATAAGAGGTTGAAAGCGAAGGCTGTCCCTATAACTGCAACAAAAATGTATGAGCAAAATGTCAGTATCAGACAAAGCGATAGATTAGAGTATATATTCTTTACTAGGTCCTTGCAAATTCCTCCACTGCTGCTATTGTTCACATGATAAGACAGTCCAACATGTACGTCAATATAATGTAAGATTAATTACACATTTTGTATGCTACTACAATTCATACGTACCAATGTACCCTAAGACGGCCTTGACTTTAGCAAATATATTAGAGCCAAATTAAAGACTTTCGGTATACCTTTCAGTTTTTATTAACAATAAATATAACAAGTACCTAATGTTCATTCTCTCGTTTTTTTGATGAAACCATTCTCTCCTTGTCATTCAGCTTAACTAAATCAAACTAACGTACAACCATGCACCAGGTCAAAATATGCCCTTTAATTTCACCAGAAATGTTAATTATGTTTCCGGTTTGTCATGTTGCTTCTAACCTTCAGGGATATCTGCAGCGATCACAGCCACCTCGGCGAGGATCCATAGGCAGATCCTCACAAATTTTGGATACTCACTCTTGCATATCTCAGCAAGATGCCTCCCTGCGTTACAGTGAAGTGAATACTGGACATTAGTGTGCCAATTAGTAATATTTTTTAATCCGTAGACGGCACGGGCTGTCGTTTCCTTCAAGTTATGTTACTGAATTACCTGTCACCACTCCAAGATTAGCTGCTAGTGATTGAATGATGAGTGCGAAGATGAGACCAATGAGAATCACCCAGAGGAGCTGCAAAAGATGGACACCAAGCAAATTGCAAAAAAATAAGGCAAACATTCAGTTAGGTTTTTGCCCTCAAAAGTCAGCTAGCTTGGTTCTGCTTTTTTGGGATCGGAGATCTTCTGGAATAAAAGTCTTGAAGATTTGATAGCTAGAGTACGTGGGTCATGGGGGCAAAACGAAAAAGTGCAGAATCATAAACGTAAGCAACAAAATCTTGTGTGCTTTTGGAACGCAATGAAAATGTACCTCGTATCGGTGATTCGCTCCAGCTTGCAGATCCGTTTCCACTGTTTCAGTTTGGGAAAAGATTGTGAGGAAAGAGAGACAAGAGAGAAGAGAAAAGAGAGGGAGCCAGGGGCGAGGGAGGGAGAGATCGAGGGGTACTAACAGTTCCCAGGATCCAAGTATGCCAATGACACCATAAACCCTGGCCCAACATGAGCCAGGAACCTTTTCCATGCAGGCTCCTGAATCAGAAGACAGCCAAAGGGAAAAGTTTGAAACAGATGAAATGAGCATCATCTTCTCTTCTCATCATACACTGTTTTGGCTACAGTCTTGTCCACGGAAATCTCACAGCAAAAGACGAAATAGCTAGACAATCAAGTAACCTTCATCGGCTGATCACTGCCGTCAAGCTTGCTCTTAGAGTCTTCCTGCTCTACATTAGCTCTCCAGCTCCTCGCCTTGTCGTTACCCGGAGCTTCCCTCTCAATCTCCATGCCTATCTGCCTACAGTTGTGTGTCAACTCTGAACTCTCTCAACGATGTTGCTTATTAGCAGAGTGGAGCGGTGTCCTCCTCTTGCCACCCCCTTGGCCGTCTTATATACACCCCATGCAAGTGTGCTGCCGTATGGTGTGGGCGCCGTTCACAAACTAAAAAATTGTAGGCCAAGTTTTAATTGCCCGCTGACATAAATATACAGAGACACAAGAGAGCTCCATTTGAACAAACAGGATCGATGTAGCTGCTTCCTTTTTACTGGTCAAGTTTGTTTATCACAAGTCACTGTCACAGAACCTAGGTTCATCTTGAGGAAAGACAGCTTGCCAGCATGACAACGAAAACCAGCTCTTTTGCCTAATATTTATATATATACTACTAATTAGAAATGGCTTTTGGTGAATAGAGTATCATTTTAATCTGCATGAACCAGTTGCTGACTACTTTCTTTTGTGTGTGTGTGTAGGTGTTGAGGGACCTCTCGTAGATGTGTGGATGAGAATCGTATCGTGTAAGCACAGGCATAGCATAACGACTGTAACTAATTTAGCTCTCTGCTATGCCAAGCATTCTTTTGGCAGTCGTTTTAACTTTTCTTTAATTTGGCTTATGAACAAAAGCCAAAAGCGTTCTCTAACCTTCTGTTTTTAGAAGTGACTTACGAAAGTCGAAAGCCGTAGTTGCAGGAGTAGGAGGCAAAAGAAGTCTTATGTGGCATACTGTTTTGAGGTATATCACAACATGTAAGCCAATCAATCCACCAAACCGATTTTCTACATCCCACAAAAGCCAAGTTTTGGAATTGAATGCAAAAGCCTAAGCAGACGTCAATTGTTACAAGACCTAGTCTTGTGTTGAAGGCACTGTATATATAGTTCTCTAGTTCTTTAAACTAGAGAAACATAAAGGAGTGCCTTAATTTATTCATAAGATATGCTAGATCTTGTAGCAGTTGGTACAAAGGGTGGGTTTGGTTTGAAGATGAAGTTGGATGAGATGGGATGAAACCATGGGTTTCAGGATAAGGTGATCAAGGTTAGCAAAGATGAATGGCTTCGTCTGGCCACTCTTCACTGGACAAGCTCATCTAGCACCTAGTCAAATATTCCCTTGACATGGGCAACTCCATCGACCCTTCCCCCAAACGAAATATACTATAAAAACTTGAACCACCATCTCCCACTCAATCTCATCGTCAAACCTAACACACCTTTAAGATAAATGTTTGGTAGAAAAGTCTGATAACTTTTAATCAATCCTCATTAGATCTCTAGTCAATTATGTCTTAGGGCACTACCAATGGTCCACCTAGGATGGTGTCTACGTGTCTTAATACTCTGCCTTGTAGACATTTAACTGATATGGCATGAGATTTATTGGGGAGAGAAATGGAGAAATGAATAAGTCGTTTCTTCATGGAGAAACTGTGTCGTCCCATCTACTGTAGCTCAAGGAAACGACTGACTCCGCATTGGGCACCTTTGCTCGTTTTCATATTCTCAGTTTCTCCAATTTTACCATGTAGTGGAACCCGCTACACACGTGTCTTTCATCGAAGGAGCTCATTTGCAGTCTAATTTCTTACCCAGGTATAGGTCCTCGAATTCAATCTAGGTCCACCACAAACCCCATGACTAGCGCCTCCAATTAATCCAAGTCTGACGCCACCCTAGCACGCCTCCAATCTAACTCTGCCTTCAACCTCCATGACTTAGATGCACCAAGATCCATCATCCCAAACCTCCAAAGTCCTAAAGCTGAGAGCCTGGCTGGGGGTGAAGGCGTTGCCGGCAAAGATGATCTCATTGGAGAAGCACGCACCACCTTCGGGGCGACACCTCTAGCTCCGGCGGCAAGAATGGTAGCCTGATGCTCCCCTACCTAAGGCGCTAAGTGTCCTGGGTTTGTTTCCGTTGTAATAATCTAGTTGTTTGACATGGATCGATACGTGGGTCAAATAAGAAATCTAGATGCTAAATTGGGAAGAGCAAGTCACTACTACAGAAGTTAACTGTAGGGGCGGCTCTAAAGCCTCTGTAGGGGCGGCTGCGCCAGCCGTCCTTTCCAGGGTGTTCCTACAGAGGGTGCCTCTGTAGGGGCGGTTTCCTGACTCCCCCCGCAGTGCCCTCTGTAGGGGTGGCTGGTGTTTTCAGCCGCCCCTACAGTGCCATCTGTAGGGGTGGTTGGTAATATCAACCGCCCCTATAGTAGACTTCTGTAAGGGCGGCTGTATCACTAGCCGCCCCTGCTGTGTGTATTTATAAGGGCGGTTCAATCAAGAACCGCCCCTATAGTGGATTTTTTAGCAAAAAAAAAATAATTCAAATTCAAATCTGACCCCCCCCCCCCCCACACACACACACACACACACACACACACATATATATATATATATATATATATATATATATATATATATATATATATATATATATATATATATATAATTCAAATTCGAATCTGACCGCCACAAATATACATATATACATCCACAAACACAAGACCATTATTTAGAACATCATCACAAGTCATAATTCACAAAAGTCTATCAAATAAAGTCAGGGGAAAACTTAATTTGCAATGCTTCATTCCTAACAGGTCAACATGAAGCTACTGCTTCCTAACAGGTCCTAACAGGCCCTTTGCACAACAAGCACATAGTATGCAATTCACTACAAACTCGTTCCAGATTCATGTTGTCTTTTTTTTTGCCGCCACTGAGCGAACTAGAAGCATCATATCCAGTATCCTACAAGGAATGTAGTTAGTGAGTCCTGATGTAACTCAAGTTGGAAGGGCAATCTTTACTATGTTGGAGAAACCAAGATCAATTGAATTTCCAATTTTATATGGATACAGATAGATTAAACAAGCCTAAGCATCAAGTTGGCGATGAAATGTATTAAAACAATCACAGAGCTATACTCTTTTAAGTTCCCAGCTAGATGACCACCATCAGAAGATATCTAGCCCAAATGATTTATCTCATTATCTACAATATCTAGCTAAATCCATTAATCCTAACATAGGTAGCACTAATGTCAAACGAACATTAGCTTTTCCAGAACATGCATATCAAGTTGATTTTTAAATTTGAAGGTCCCTCGGATGGAAGTAGCACTGGAACAAACTAAAGCAGCCCAAAAACAATATTTTCCATACAACAACAACACAAGGCATACTTCATCTTACCATCAATAGCTTGCACGGTGGCTGACAGTAATCTTTCTATATCACTTTCTTTTTCATTAAGCATGTCACTTAGTATCTCTTTGTTTTTTGTTAGCAGTGACCTGCAAAAAAATAAGTACCAACATGATGGATAATTTTGGACCTTTAGGTAGTGTGAAATCTGTAGTTAGCAGCTCATTTAATTAGGAAAGTGCATGGATAAGTGCCACAAGTCCTTGCAGCAGAAAAAATGCATGTAGGACTAATGGCAACAATATAATATGTATCTCTAAATTACAATATAATATGTTGTGTATGCTTTATCAATTAATTCAGGACCGCCCTTGAGTATATTATTCCATTAGTGATGCAAGGACAGAAAATCTATATGAAACATAGAACAATCAAATCTTTTTTTGGATAACACAACAGTCAAATCTTGGTCCCTGTTTGCTACTTCAGAAAAGACTCTCAAGACGAAACAGCATAAGCATCAGATCCTATACAGGTCAACTAAGAGCAAAAATAATGTGAGTCGGGTAATCTTACCATGTTACTTTCTTCTTCCTTAAGCATGTCAGGCGGTATCTCTATTTGTTTTTTTGTCAGCAATGACCTGCAAAAAATAAATACCAACATGGTGGATGTTTTTTGGACGATTAATTACAGACAGATTAAATCTTAGAAATCGATCATCTCAAGTACTATCCTTTGTGAGTGAATAGACAATAATTATACCGTCAATGGGAACCTGCAGAAATAGCTGGCATTAGTTTTTACTTTTAGATGGGATCACACTACTGCACAAGGCCTGGGTATTATTGCAGTGTCTAGTGTATGGATGATACCTGATTTCATAGCCACAACCTGCCCTGATTTCATGTATTGTTCTAATTGAAGCCTAAACCTATCTGTAATCTCTTAACTATAAAAAAATAGCGGAATCAAAAATCAAAAAAAAATTACAAGACATGTCACATCAGAACCAATGAAGAAATATATGGCCTGAAGCAATAAGACTAATTTGCAATGGAATTCAGTATAATCGATCCACAAAATATAGCCATTGTAGTTAAAATGCTAGAACAAGAAAGTGCAGTTGTCAAAATAGTTAAAAAGATGAGATTGGACAGTAAACTACCTTATGACAAAGATGCCCTTGTTAGCTAACAGCAACCAATCTGAGGCAGAGAAATACTACAGGTTACTGCACGTTCTGGATTGCATCCAGGCATTGAATTTCGGCTGATGATTCATGAAAAGGATTCATCCTCCTACTCTCATGTTCACAAATAAATGACAATGGCACAACTAGTACAAAAACATTTTAATTTTAATTTTGGATCGATTTTATCTTTTGGATAGTAAATGTTGAACTGTGAAAAGAAGAAAAGCCAGAATCACCCAGAGGTTGCCCCACCCACTACAGAACATAAATTGAGTACATTACAAAGTGAAAGAAAATAGTCCACAGAAGAAAGAACGAGATGCATAGTAGATCTTACCCTCAATCTTGCGGAAATATGAGACTGGCGTACGGCAAAGCCAAATGATGTACCTTGCAGCCACACAAATCGACAAGTTTTCTGGGGTATGATTTGGGGAAAATTGGGATTAGTTGATTGGAAGAGGAGAGGTTAGGTTTGCTGGTACCTGCGATGGTGATGCAAGGACCTACAGCAGCAACGGCGCACAGATGAGTCCAGGCGGCGGCGCTGCCTGTCAGCGGAGCACAGATCATCCAAAGCGGTGGAAGGGCCTAGGGTTACGGGCTTACAACATTTTTGCGGCGGCTGTGGAACGACCTTGCCGTGAAGGGCCCTGGTGGCGAGGCTTAGGATCTCTGGTGGCGGCGACCTACGAGGGAGTCGGCGGCGGTGACCTGTGAGGGAAGGAGGGAGTCGATGGTGGTGGGGAGCGACGATTGGAATGCGAAGGAGAGGAAAGGTTGCAAGATTTGGGGGAAAAGGCACGGAAGATTGGAGTCGCAGGCCGGGAGGCGCCCTCTGTCCGTGCGCTTTTTTTCCGTGTCTCTCTGCCGTGTGGGCCTTGGGACTGCTTTTCAGTTTTGCCCAACACTTAGCACCCACAGCGACGGTCACTGTAATATACCTTAGAGTCACTGTAGGGCGGCTGAAGTTATAAGCCGCCCCTACAGTTGATTTTTTTAAAATTCTAAATCAAAATGAATTATTCACATCTAAATAATAAATAATACAGTACAAAATTTTATAATTATTTTTTATAGATATATTTACATATACAATAACTAAAACAACTACAACAGTTTAAAATTGCAAAATTGAACCTTTAAAAATGGGATTTTTTTTAAATTTTAAAAAATTAAAATCAAAACTACTAAAATAATTTTGAGACACCAAATGATTTTAAATGAAAATTTGATAAACATCAAAGTTGTAGAGGTCATGAAGATCTACAACTTTTATTTTGGTCATCTTGTCATTTGACAAAATTTGAACCTTTCAAATTTGAAATTTTAAAAAATAACAAGTTTGAACCAAAATTTGAAACCCAAAATGATTTCAACATAAAAAGTGATGAATACCAAAGTTGTTCAACTCATGAATATCTACAACTTTTATTTTGGTCATTTCTTCATTTATTAAATTCTTAGCACACATTGTTCACTAATCTTACACATGTCTCATATAGTTTATAAAACTTTATGAGAGTTGTGTCACATTTGTGAACAATGTCGTTACCACTTTGTCATATGAAGAAATAACCAATACAAAAGTTGTAGATCTTGATGAGTTATTCAACTTTGGTATTTATCATATTTTCAGCTGAAATCATTTAGGGTACCAAAATCTTGTCTGAAGTTGCATTTTTTTAAATTCAAAATTTAAATTGCTCAAACTTTTCATATGTATATATTGACAAAACCAACAAAATAAATTTATAGAGAATGATTTTAGAAAATTTTAGGAAAAAAATCATCAGATTTGGAGTTAGTATGAGAAAAAAAAACGAGTTACAAAGTTGACCCATAGATTAAAAAAATGACACTGTTCACTATGATCAAGGATCATCTAGAACAGTGTGATTTCTCTTTTTAATCTGTGGGTAAACTTTGTAACTAGTTCTTCTCCCTCATACTAACTCCAAATATGATGGTTTTTTTCCTAAAAATTTCTAAAATCATGCTTCAGCATTTAAGTTTGATCAAACTTGGATGTGACAATGTTTTACACATTTTAAAATTTGAAATTAGAAATTTAACAAGTTCAAACCAAAGTTTCAAACCCTAAATGATTTCAGATGTAAAAGTGATGAATACAAAAGTTGTTCAACTCATCAAGATCTACAACTTTTATTTTGGTTATCTTATCATTTGACTAAATTTGAACTTTTTAAATTTTGAAATTTGAAAAAAGACAAGTTGAAACCATAATTTGGACGTCTCTCTGGAGGGGGTTCATCCTCCGGGATGTTGCCATAGTATCTTAGGTACAATTTGCCGCGGTACTTGTGACCTGTCTTTAAGAAACGCCGGTTGCTTATGTAAACTATCTTTCTGGATTTATCTAGGAACACCCATTTAGTACCATCCAAACAGACTAAGCATCCAGTTTTGCTTTTGAACTGTCCAGACAGGGCAAACAGCACAGGGTAATCATTAGTAGTAACAAATATTATTGCTTTGCATATGAAGTCCTCCCGCCGGAAAGCATCGTACATCGGCTCCCCATACCTCCATATCCTCTCCATTTCTTGTATCAGAGGCTCCAAGAACACGTCTATATCAATGCCTAGTTGTTTGGGGCCGGAGATAATAATGGTGAGGAGAAGGTACTTCCTCTTCTGACACAAATACGTTGGGAGGTTGTACATGGTCAAGATGACTGGCCATGTGCTGTGGTTGGTCATACTCTCATTGAAGGGATTCATTCCATCGGTGCTCAAGGCGAGCCGTATATTCCGTGGGTCATCACTGAATTCTGCTTTGTACTTGGCATCGAACGCTTGCCACTGGCTACAATTGGTCGGTGTGCGATCGTATCATCATCCACCTTACGCTCATCATCCCACCATGTCATTAGTGCGGCTTCCTTAGGGTTTAGGAACATACGCCTCAAGCGGCCGGTCACTAACAAGTACCACATAACTAGGGTAGGAATTCTTCTCTTATTTGCATCGTTTCCTAATGGAGTTTTCTCTGGGGGGCTGAGATTCTTGCACCACCTTCTTGCCACCCTTCTTCCTCTTTCCTGTGGAGGCTTCCACCCCACTTTGAAGGTCATTGTTCTTGTACCGACTAGCCCCATACCTAGGACATGTATCTAAAGTATCGAATGATGTGCCATGCTGAAAAAGGATACAGTGGTTGGGGCATGCATGGATTTTTTCAACCCCCAATGTGAGTGGACTTATAACCTTCTTCGCTTGGTATGTGTTGGCGGGAACTGTGTTCGGCTGTGGGAGCAACCGTGACATGAGGCACAACAGATCATCGAAACTACCGTCCGACCAGCCGTACTTAGCCTTCAGGATGAGTAGCTCAAGCACAAAACGTAGCAGTGTGAAGTATATCGGACAACCCTTCTCAGCATCATACACAGTCTTCTTCGATGCTTTTGTCACCCTCTCAAGATTTTCTAGACCTCTCTTGCTCTTTTCTAATATTTCTGGTCCAAAGGCCCCAAGCATTTCGTCCAAGTTATCACTGTCATCTGCATCCTCCTCACGTGCTTCACCAACATTGCTGGCACCACCAGCATCATCACCACCTTGCTCATTGCCAAAGACACCACCTTGTTGATTGCCAAAGCCACCACCTTGTTGATTGCCATAGTCACGATCCATTTGTTGCTCAAGATCGTCTATGAATCGGGACAAGTATGCTTGGGTTTCAGCTTCATCAGCTAGATCATCGTCGCTGTCATCAACAACCACTGTTTCACCATGACGAATCCACACTGTGTAGTCCAAAACAAATCCTCTCCTAATCAGATGTTCTTTGATGGTACTCACATCTCGAAATGCAATAAGGTTCTTGCAATCTTTGCAGGGACAAATAATCGTGTCACTATTCTCTTTCAACGTCGCTGCATGCTTCTCTGCGGCTTTGATGAATTTTCTCATCACAGAAAAGAGCGTCGTATCTTAACGAACCATACATCCAAGAGTTCCTGTAGTCCATCTTATAGAAACAAAACAACCAAAGAAAGAATATTACTCGAGAATAATTGTATATACCTGAGACACGCACCATGGTAGTAGAGGATAGTTAATTAATTGACTATTAATGCATAAATATTTTAAAATATAAATTAATTGGTTCAAATAAACAATTTCAAAGAAAACAATTAGCAACATTTAATATTTCATCATCTACCTTTCATGCAAACTCCATTCCAATTTCATGATAGAGGATAATTAATTAATGGCATATTTATCCATAACTAATTAAAAACACGCATTATAGAAAGGAATCAAAATAAATATTAAATGATAATTAGTAGCCATGGTAGATAATATTTTACACATTAGCAACAATTAAAATCTTACACATTCACCTACATGCAAACCCTAGTCACATAAAGAAAAAATTGAAAAAGGAAAAAAAAACAAAATCCTATATCTAGATCTAGATCTAGATATAGGGTTTCATGACACATGCACCAAACTTCACTAATATTACACTAAAATCAATAAAGATGTACTAACAAAGGGTGCAATCTTACTTCCCTACCTAATTTTCCCTAGTACAGTGAAAATTAGGGTCTAATTTCACTCATAACCAGCTCAAGCTCCATGGAAGAGAGAGAAAACCAAAAATCAAATTACTCACTAACCAACGAATTAAACTTCAAATAAAGAGTTGGAGAAGCATTTTCTTACCTTTTAGAGCCTCTCCATCAAAGGATTTGAGATCAAAACCTCCCCCTTAGTAGAGCAATTTTTAGGAGGAGCCTAAGGCCTCTCAACCTTTTTTATGTAGAAGAGTGTGTCCCGAGGTGGAAGAATGCGGTGGCTGCTATTTATTCGTGCGCCATCAGTAAGGGCGGCTGGTGATTCAGCCGCCCCTACAGTCGAACAGCAGGGGCGGCTGGTGGTAGCCACCCGTACAAATGGGCACTGCAGGGGCGGCTGGTGATTGAGCCGCCCCTACAGATGAGCCCCAACTGTAGGGGCGGCTCACAGTGCCATCTGTAGGGGCGGCTGGGCTGCTGAGGCCCAAGGACGCCTACTGTAGGGGCGCCTCTAACCCCAGCTACCCTACAGTAAAAATGCCCCCGTTCATAGTGTGAGAATCTGGCGTAGTGAGTTTTTTTTTTTGTCAAATAAGAATTTTTCTCCTTTTTTTTCTTAGTGAGGTGTGGCTATATATGTGTTATTCTACTAGTACTGAATTTGGGCCTTGTCTCAATCAATGGACCAGACCATGCATATGCTTCCAAGCTAGGATAGACCTATAGGGATGCCAAGATCTGGTCAGGTCCGTCATCGTATTCTCACTCCTATGGGTCACCTCTGCCATGTGATGTGTACTCGAGGTAGCTGCCTGGATCAGGATTGAACTTACCGTTGTAGAAATTGAACTTGAGGTCAACATCACGTATAGATTTGGAACTCTCATTGAAACGTTTGTTCAAAAATTGTATCAAATTTGAAATCGAAGCCCTGTATGGGATTAAGATATTCGTTTTTTATCTGTAGGCATTACTCATTAATTGCATTACGAGGAAAATATGCTTCCCTAAACAGGAACCTTATCATTGGCACATGCTTTAAGAGGTTAGAGTTGTGATTGACCCTTGCTATTAAAATAGGATCTTAGGAGACAGACACCTGATTAATAAAGGTGGGCTTTTTTAAGAGCGATCTCAATGGTCAGACGTAAGGATGAAAACGGAACGGAAATATCCCGAACCGAACCGTATTGTTTTCTATATTTAATCCGATCGAATCCGCATTTTCTTGTCCGACTTTACCGTTTTCGTTTTCGTATTTCAGATGTTTCGTATTTCAAATGTAAAAGTAGAAAATGGTTTAGACATTTTTTTTACCGTTTTCTACTTTTCTACTTTTAATTTGAAATATTCCGAATTGAAAATTCGGTTTAAACCGAATTTGGCCAACTGCACAGGTCATACAGCCCAATTACAGGTTGTTCACCACGCAGTTGTGTTCTTTCTACTGATGGCCAGCTGCCCTCTCTTATAGACGGCGCCCAGCCTCATCTCTCTTCACCTCATGAGATGGTGCAAAATGTCAGGAAACCAGCAGCATCTACACAAAAGCCCATCTGGGCTATAGCCCATCAAGCTCATCGGTTTAACCCCCACCTGCAAAATCAATCATTTGATAGTTTTTGCATCAGCCGAATAAATCTGTTACTCAAAAGAAAAATCTAAATAAATCTTTAAAATAAAATACTACATCTATTCTAAAAAGATTAATAAAATTATTCTGACTCAGTTCGAGTTTATGTTTCTATAATATGCACTTGTTAATTATTATATGCACTTGAACTTGATCATGTATGCACTTAGTTATGCACTTGGTCTACGGATCGGTATTCCGTATTGAGTTTTCGTATATCGACCGTGTTCGACATAAATCCGCTCGAATTGGTTCATTTTCGAAATTCTCGATAATTCATAAGTTCGTGTTCGTTTTCGTGTCCGGTTTTACCGTTTTCGCTTTCGTTTTCGTATTTCAAATGTAAAAGTAGAAAACAATTTAGGAGTTTTTTTACCGTTTCCGACCGTTTTCATCCTTAGACGGGTCTTAGGCAAATATCCACCTCTGTTAATCATTTATATAGAGGCGATCTTCTTAAGGAGATTGCCTCTATTAATTAATTAGTGATTAATAGATGCAAACTTTTTAAGATGTCCATCTCTAAAAATGACAATTAATAGAGGTAGACATTTTAAGGTGCCCCATCTAGAAATCAATTAACAGAGTCAGCACTGTTGAAACCCGCCTCTAGAAATGGTTGCATAGAAAATAATTCACAACTTTTACATATGAAGTCTAATGAAGACAAACTACATCAAAGGCCCCGTTCGGCTTACCTTATAATCCACACTATTCAACTTGTTTTTTCAGCCGGAACAGTGTTTTTCTCTCACAACAATTCAGTCAGAAACAATGTTTTTCACCCAATTCAGCCAAGTTGTAGAGTTCGATGCGATCTACAAATTTTTAGTTGACAAGTTTGTTATCTGAAACGGTATAGTGTCCCATATATCTGTTTTAATTTCTCATAAATTTTAAATTTAGTCTTGGAATTCTTGATCTGAAATATTGGCATGGCTAATGCAATCTATGTTTTTGTTATTTAGAGTTATTTAGTGTCAAATAGGTGCTTGAATTCTTCAGATTTTCAAGACTCTGAACTAAAAAGTCATGTAGGATAAATTTGGAGCTTTATAATGCACCAAATTTGGAGTATAAACTAAAAAGCAAGTTCTAGTCAGGTAGTTTGTCTGAAATTATGAATCTTAAACTGTGGAAAAAGAATAATGTCAAAAACACTTGTTTTTAGTCAACAAAAACACTATTTTATATGAAATATCATATTGAATTACTTGCCATTATTTATCGTACCATAGTCGAGAATGCCGCATCGACTACCTCTTAATAGGTAATAAACACAATAATCCACCATTGGATCATTTCACAGTAGCATCTCACAGTGGCATCTACTAGAGTGGATTCCCCATGGGCCGTGGCTCAGGTCTTGAATGGTGGATCCCACATGAGGGTAGAGCTCATATACTCCATCTCCATGCTTCAGTCTCTATTCATGCTCTCATCCAGTGCAGTGTTGTATTGCCATCGCTATCCAACAATCACTTAGGACATATGCATAAAAATATTAGTTAGTTAGATTAAATAGTACTCCATCTCTAAATAAATTAACTTATAATAAGTCAAAATATTTTAAACTTGATGAAATATTTATGACGCATTATAAAAATATTTTTCATGATACATTTAAAATTACAAATTTGATGCTCTTTCCTATAAATTTAGTTAAACTTAAAAAAATGAGTTAAGATAACTCTTGAAGTTAATTTATGTAGGATGGATGGCTTACTATTGTAAGCAAGACCATATAGTTGCAAATAGTAAATAATGCTCGGAAAGAAAAAAAAATTATTCCAGTGATGCATGTAACAACGGGCCGCGCGCTAATCTCCTTGGAAGGTAGCCATGTTTTTGTCCCTTCAGAATGGAAAAGTGTGTCCTTCCAAGTTTGTTGCTATCTTGCTCATTCTTTCTCTCTTTAATCGATGCTCTGTTGCAGGTATAGAGGCAGCTCAATGTCCTTCCAGGACAACACGCTTGTGACCATAAGTGTAGTGTTATGTGTGCCGTATGGAGATAGATGTATCCAACACACTTGTGATCATATTTTCTTTAAACTTTACATGGCGTCATTCTTCATATGCGGTTTGCTGAGGTGATCGATCACTTGTTGGGAGAACCGATCAGTAGTGTCTCATAAGATTGGAGTCAGTTATCAGTTGGGCCTTTTCATTTTAGCAGGATTCTCTTGTGCTACCGGAATGATGCAAGGAATAAGATAGATGTAGCCAAAAGAAGTTCCCTAACCACTCCACTGACGTTTATTTTGCTGGACTCTTTTCATTAGTAGAAACGAAATGGAACAGGCTGTGGTGACGGCGTGACGCTCAGTAGTTTAGTTATTATAACATAAGTTTTTTGTACATTGTTCATGAAACTTGTGTAAACAATCAGCTCGTTCGGCTGATCCAGTTTGTGAAGGGTGTTCGGCTGGTTTTGGCTGATTCAATAATGTTCCGTGAGAGAGAATAAGCTAAAACAAGCTGAGCCGAGCCGAGCCGAACACGCCCAATTTCTTGTACCAAAACTATGTAACAACAAAAGCAAGATGGTCGTCCTTTTGTCTGAAAAGGAAATATGACTTGTGTCTATTTCTATAGTGGAAATACTCTTGTGTGGATCCGATAAACTCATCACATTTTCAAATAATTCGGCGCCATGACATTCTCTCAAGCAGGAGGGCAGCAAGATCCCAGCGGCATTGTGTGTTCGACGGCTGCGTTGACAAGACTAGAGAATGTGGTTGGTCTCTGATAAAATCGTTTCATCGCAAACTGCAAATAAAATTTTGCAGTCCAACATAATATATTTAGAGGCTGCTAACATTATATATCTCATGCTCTTGCTAAACAGGTGAATAGGTGATTGTGCAAGCGAAATCCATGCCGTACAAGCACTAACTTTTTTAAAAAAAGAAAGGGACAGGTTAGCTGCCTGTCTATGTACTAATAGAGCTGTAAAATACAAGGAGAAACAAATACATCAACATGAAAAAACAGCCACTAACACAACCATGGCGGCAGGAACGAACATGACCATGCATGACCACAGCGAAGCCAGGCGCCAACGAACCACCATATCAATGGGCAACCAAAGTACAGTGCCCCTGCACAAAGCAATAACAACCACTTGGGAGAAAGGGGAAATTCCTCAACAAAGACACACTAGGAAGGGAATGACGTCGGCAGGTGTAACCATGCCAATAGGAAATCCCAGCAATGCCTCGTTCGGCTGCTCTTATCCACCTATTCCACATGCGTTGGGGTAGAACATTAATTTAATTTTTCATCCCAATTCACCCCAACACATGTAAATTGAGATGTACGAGAGCAGCCAAAAAAAGACCCAAAGACTTTTCTACCGAGGGGAGAGCCTCAAGCAACACCTCCAACAAGGTCGACAACAACAATTGGCATGGCCATTATCCGCAGCAGCATTACACTACTACATAAACAACTAAATCATACTGCCCAGCACCGGTGGAACAACAACACTGCAGATTCCTAATAACCATGCATCGGCCGTGATAATAGATATCACTGTCAGGTTTGACCATGAACCACCAGTGATACTACTACTGGTTCCCATCACCACCCGACAATGATAAGGTATTTGGACCTAAAATTTTCTAGCAAATACGGTTGATTCGCGTTTTGAAGTCCCTCCACACCCCTTACCTTCTCTCTCATCTATCGACGAACTTCTAGGTTTTCTGGTGAAACTTTGGCGCTTTTTTGGCGCAATTGAAGTGTTCTAGCAAAGTCCATCACCACCATTAGGTTCTTCTCGTGGCTCTATGCACCATAGTCACTCATTTATCAAATCCATCGCACAATGCCTATGGCCCCTATATTCTCCCTCACGTAAAGTTGAGCATGCAGCCTGCAGCCTGCAACCCGCAACCCGAAGGGCCGGTACGGAGCCCTGTTTTTTTGGCTCAGCCCAGCCTCCACCGGGGCCATGCCAGGCATGGCCCGGTCCACAGGCCGTGCTTGGGCCGCCACCTCGGCCCGCCGAGCGGCACGACATGGCCCGGTCCATAATGGCAGGCACGACCGTGGCCCGGTACAGGGGGGGGGGGGGCTATATAAGCCCCCGCCGTGGCACCCCACACCCCCAAACCCTAAATTCATTCCCCATTCCCCCCGCCTCCCCCGCTCCCCACAGTGGTGCTCTCGCTCTCTCGCCTCGCGTCTCGCCACCGCGGACCACCTGCCACTGTCGTCGTCCTGCTCGTCTTCGGCGACGTCTCCACCGCCTGATCTTGGAGATCTCGTCTTGCCTTCCTCCTGTTGCGGATAGGACTTGTTCTCTCGGCCTCTCTTGCCGCAGCTTGCCACTGCCGCCGCCTTTCTCGTCGCCTTCCCCATCTCCGGCGACCCCTCCACCGCTGGATCTTGTAGATCTCCTCTCGTCTTTCTCCTCTCATACTATCTTCTTCCTCCCGCCCTCTCTCCTAACTGCTCGTTGTCCTCCATTGGTCGATCTCGTTTGTCGCCCTCTCTCTAACTCACTGTGGCTATCCACTATTGAATGAACAACATTGGTACATTGCTGAAAAGATATTGAAGTTTCTTGAATTGTTCTATGATTCAACTGTTGTACTTTCTGATGTTTATTACCCCACTAGTCCTTTGATACTACATCACATACTTGAGATTACTGGCCATCTGCATGACTATGAACATGATAATAATCTTGCTGCTGTTGTTGTGCCAATGAAGGCTAAATTTCTCAAGTACTGGAAGTCTATACCACTGTTATATTCATTTGCATTTGTTCTAGACCCTAGGGCTAAGATGAGAGGTTTGCAAAATGTTCTTGAATTGCTTGCTCAGTGTAACAATATGAGTTACATTGCCTATTTTGCTGAGGTTAAATCTGAGTTGCATAAACTGTATGACAAGTATGAATCTAAGTTTGGTGCAGCTAAGCCAGCTAGGACCACACATCCATCTGGACTGACAGGTAAGAGGAAGCAGGCATAGGGCAAAATTTTTGGAGGATCAGTTTCTTCTGGTCCTTCAAGTGCTGGTTCATCTACCACTGTGGCTCCTGGTCTTTCTGAGCTCACTGTTTACCTTGACAGTGATAATGTTGTTGCCTATGATGATGACTTTGATATCCTCAATTGGTGGCATGAGCATAAACTAACCTATCCAGTTCTCTCTACCTTGGCTAAAGATATTATGCTAGATCTCGTCTCAACTACTTCTTCGGAGTCTTGCTTTAGTCTTACTGGTAGGATCATTGAGGAGCGACGACGGCGATTGGACTCAGAGACGGTGGAGATGTTGGTCTGCATCAAGGACAGGGAGTTAGGCCAAGACAGAGGACATCATACTGTGGAGAACATGGAGTTAGAAGACTACTTCAAGAACCTATGGCTTGATGAGGAAGCTGCTGCTGGTGCTGGTTGAGTGCTGCTGCTGAGTGCTGAGTGACAGTGTGTGAGTCAGTGTGAGTGTGAGACATTTGAAACTATGGTTTGTAATAACTTTGAACTTTTGAATTTGAAATGAGCTTGTCGTACTCTTTTTTCTTTCTAGGGTTTCTCACGAGATGTGAGTTTTACCTAGAAAGATTTTTAATGAGGCAACATTGCATAAACAGCTCAAATTAATCATCTTGGCTTTCTTTTTTCTGTGATATTGTGACTTGTGATTTTGTGAAGCAATTGTGTGTGATATTGTGACCGACTATGAAGCACTTGGGAAGTGGGAACTTGTGACCTGTATACTTCAAATATGTATTGAATCTGTTTAACTTGTGAGTTGTGACTTGTAGTTGTATAATTGTAACTTAGTTTGTTAAATGCTTGTGAACTTGTTCAAATATATATTGAATCAGGTGTTTTTACGTGATCGCGGGCTTCGAATTGGCCCGGTACGATTTTGGGCCTGTACTTTTCGGGCTGGCACGGCCCCAAAAACAGCCCACGTGCCGTGCCTGGGCCATCAGGGAGGCACGGTGCACTGAGGCGGGATATTTATATATTTGCCACCCTTACGATTGGCTCCTACGGACTTGCCAGCTTTAGAACGGCAATTATAGATTTGCCACCCAAATCACGATGGTGCTACAGATTTGCCCGTTTTAACGTCGTGGCAGTACACCTCAGCTTGCCACGGTGGATTGGCTTAGGAAAAAGACCTCCCTATCCTCCACTCTATGCTGTCAGCCACATGCTTCTCGAGTCGTCCCCTTCCCCCGTTCTCCACCCGCGACGGAAAGGGGAGCAGGTCCGCTCGCGGTCGCCCGGAATCCCGCGACGGGCAGAGGAGAAGCCCCGCGCGACCGGCGCCGAGCCCTTCGTCCATCCCGAATCCTCCTCCTCTCCCGTTCGCCGGTCGCCCGCGCCCTTTCTTCCCCGTTCTTCTCCCGCGCCCCTGCTCTCGGCTGCAGCGGCTGGTACGGCGAGGTGGGCTGCAGGACGGTGGCCGGAAGTTGACCCCGATCTGCACTTCCACAACCCCGAACCCAAGCAGGTTTGACCACGCACTTCCCCCACCCTCCGCCCCTCGTTGGCCCTCTTATTTTGCCTTCGTTTACCGAGCTAGGGTTAGGGTTGAACATTGATTTTTACTGCAATTTTGGTTTGTAGGTGGGTGATGTAGCAGGCGTTGGATCCTGATCTGTGACCATGGAACCTGATGGCTGCCCCCCTTGGTGAGTCTCTCTATTTTCACTGTAGGGAAGACAGTTGGACTGAGTTACATGGGGTACTTGGCTAACAATGCAATGTTTTTATGTTTACATTAATGCCAGGATCGAACCTGGCAATGCATTTAGGCTAGTTGTTAAAATCGTTAAGTACACTGCTGTGCTTGAATATGATGGGCTTGTTGAAATTGTTGACCAAGAACATGAGTTGTGGCTAGATAGGAGTGTTGGGTACAGTCTAGCTCAGTTTCATGATAAAATTGCTACGAAGATTATATGGGGACCAAGCCAGACATTGTCAATTTGGGTTTTGGACAGTGATAGTGGCTCTGAATGGAAAATTAGAAGGGATGAGCAATGGCAGAAAATGATAGAGGAGAAATGGGAGGAAAGGATGGCATATATTACTGTTGAGGTTACTACTAAGGATGGATATGAGACAAACAACAGTGGTATTCCTATGTCTGATGTGACCAATGTTGATGCTTCTTATGCTGGAGCTAATTCAGAAGGAATGGCTGATACCTGTACATCTCCAGCACAGGATGGTGATGAGGCAGTTCCAGTAGACTGGGCTACATTGACTATCATCCAAGAGGAAGCTGAGGATGGTGAGGCAAATGCAATAGCTGATGAGGATGTTGTTTATGAGGCAATGGGGTTCCAGGAAGCTCATGAGAAGGCCGAGGAAGCTGCTAGAGAGGAAATTCCTATCCCTACCATCTCTAAGGAACTTGAAAGAGAGATGGAAGATGCTGCAATTACTGTTGATGACACAGCTCCTACTGAGCCTATGGAAGATTGGGATAAGGAATTTCCGGATATGTCAGTTGGCATATACTATCCCTGTATGGATGACTTTAGGATGGCAGTAAGGCAACATGCCATTGTTAAAGATTTTGAGCTTGGGACAGAGAAGTCTGACAAAAAGAGGTTCAGGGGATTTTGCAAGGCAGTTGGCTGTCCTTGGATTATTAGAGCTAGGACTCAACGTGATAAGAGTGTCAGGGTACATTTTTGAACCAATTATTTTGTTTTGTAAGGCAGTTGGCTGTTCATGCATACTTTTTTTGTTTGACTTGAGTTGGTTTCTAACATTGTATGTTTTGTTGTGCAGATTCAGATCAACAGTGGTGTCCACAAGTGTCCATCAACTAATAGGGTTGTTACCAACATGGCTTCTATTGGTTGGGTTGCACAGAAAGCTATACCTCTATTGAAGAAAAAACCAAGTATGGGGGCTGCTGCAGTTAAGGAGTTTCTTGATGACAAGTACAAAATTGAGACAAGCTACCAAACTGTGTGGTATGGGAGACAGAGAGCAGCAGACAAACTATTTGGTAAGTGGTCTGATTCTTATGATTGGTTGTACAGATTCAAAGCCGAGGTAGAGTTGAGGTCACCTGGCAGTGTTGTAGAGATAGACACAGTCACAGTTGATGGGAAAGTGCACTTCACTAGATTTTTTTGTGCCTTCAAGGCTTGCATAGATGGATTCTTATATGGTTGCAGGCCTTACATTAGTATAGATTCCACACATTTAACTGGAGAGTGGAATGGACAAATGCCTGCAGCTTTAGCATTAGATGGGCATAATTGGATGTTTCCACTGGCATTTGGTTTTTTTGACACTGAAACCACAGAAAATTGGACATGGTTCATGGAACAGCTAGGTAAAGCAATAGGGCCCCTGCCTAGGTTGGCTGTTTGCACTGATGCATGCAAGGGGCTTGAAGCTGCAGTCAAGCAAGTGTTTCCATGGGCTGAGCAGAGAGAGTGCTTTAGACATTTGATGGAGAACATGAAGAAGTACTACACTGGAGAGGTTTATGCAAAAAATATGTGGCCTGCAGCAAGAGCCTACTCTCCACACAGGTTCAAGTACTTTTTTGACAAGGTTGTGGCAGCAAGCCCAGGAGTAACAAAGTGGCTAGATGACCATCACAGTTTGTTGTGGGCAAGAAGTAAATTCAGTGCAGACATCAAATGTGATTACATTAACAACAACCTTGCTGAGAGTTGGAATGCTTGGGTGAAGGACTTGAAGGATTTGCCTCCTCACTGCATGGTAGATGGTATAAGGGAGAGGTTAGTGATACTTTTTGCCAAGAGGAGGAGGATCTCCAGGGCCTTATCACCTGGAATACTGCCTGCTGTAATTCACCAACTCAATGCAGCTTCCAAGGGTCTAAGCCACCTGAAGGTCACCAAAGGCTATCCTGAGCAAACTGAAGTGACTGAGATGTATAAGGATGAAGAGGTCAGAAGACATGTTGTTTATTTAACTCAGAGGGCATGTACTTGCAGAGAGTGGCAAGTTACTGGAAAACCCTGTCCACATGCACTAGCAGTCATCACAAGCGTAAGGCAGCCAAGCATGGGCAGCTATGTGGACAATTACTACTCTGTTGAGAGGTTCCAAGCTGCTTATGATGGAATAGTAGCAAATATTACAGACAAATCTCAGTGGCCTGAAGTAAACAAGGGATTTCATCTGCATCCTCCAATTGCGAAAAAGAGAGGGCCAGGCAGGCAAAAGAAAAACAGGGCCAAACCACCAGCTGAGAGAAGTGGGAAGGCAACCAGACAAGCCTTATGTAAAGGATGTGGTGAACATGGGCACAGGCAAGGTAGCTGGAGGTGTAGCTTGACAGGAACTAAGAAAAGGTAGGAGCAACACATTTTTTCTTTATTATTGCTGTTGCTGTAATGTGCTAAAAATTTCACTTTTTTGCTTGTAGGAAGAGAACTAAGAAGACTAGTGTGAAGCCTGGGAGGAAGAAGAGCAAGACAGGGGACATCCCTGCTCCTAAACAAGCCACTCCTAGGACAAGGCTTGCAGCAGCAAGGGAAGCTGCAGTGAGGGCAAGGCTGGAGGCAGAAGAAGCTCAACTCAGAGCTTCAGCAGCTATGGAAGCCGCTGAAGCAGCAGCAAGGGCAGCCAACAGAGAGCTCCCTATTGAACTTGTGCCTATAGAGGTTCAGCTAGCAGCTCCAGGAACCCCATCAGGTCCAAGCACCCCATCAGGTCCAAGCACTAGGAGGTATAATTACTAGGATTTTTGTAAACATCCAGTGCACTGCTTGCTGTTGTAAACACCCCTCACTTTCTATTTTTTTCAGGAGATTATTGTTGGGTGCAGCTGAACCTCTTCCAGAAGGAGAGCTACAAGTTGTGGAGGCCGTGCCCAAGAAGATGACTCCGAGGAGGAAGCAGCTAGCCTCCAAGATCAAGAAAACATAAGATAAGCCAAGGCCGTGGAGATGAAAAACAATGACTTTTGTGGATTCCTAGTGTGCATTGTGGTCAGAACCTGTTAAATGGCATTAGTGCTCTATATTTGTCGGCCAGAACCTGATAAATGGCACCTTATGTACTTTTGTTGGTCAGAACTGTTAAATGGCCATTGCTTTAGCTATGTGTCACCTAGAACCTGTTTAATGATTCTATGTATGGCTGTTATGACCAAACTTAGACATCAGTGGTCTCTTTTAGCTAATGTGCTTGCTGTGTATGGTACATTTCATATATATATTTGGTACAATTCATGTGTGGCCATGATGATGCTGATTTTTAATGTACAGTGGCTGTCGAATTTATGTACTAATATATGTATGCAAATTTGTGACCATGATTAGCATATATCATGTCGAATTTTTACTGTAGGCTGCCTCCTGTAGCAAATATATGTAGAGCACGTTGGTTGGCTGGTTGGAGCTGGAGCACGTGGCTTTTTTTTTTTTTGGAGCACGGTGGCTGGTTAGAGCTGGCTGTCCTAATAGCCTAAGGGGCATGGACGTCTTTTTCCCCGACCGATTCACCGTGGCATGATGACCTGTACTGCCACGAGTCCAAAATAGGCAAATCTTTAGCACCAGAGCAATTCAGATGGCAAAACTATAATTCATATTCTAAAGCTGGCAAGTTAGTAGGAGCCAACCGTAAGGGTGGCAAATATTTAAATATCCCCACTGAGGCGGCTACCGGCCCTGAGCCATGCCATGCCGGGCGTCCCGAATGCTCGTCTTTACCCTCACGCAGTCACACCCGACGTCGTCCTCTTCCTTTCCTGTTTTCAGCTCCGGCCATCCTTGCCCATCCAACACTGCCCGTTGCCCACCACCTCGCCACTGCCCACACGCGTACTAGCCTCGCCTGTGCGCGCAAATGTAAGCTGCCACATAGCCTTGCCAAGCACCACTCGCTCGCGTCTGCCTTGACCTCGCCCAGCCCACGCCCCAGCATGTAGACCACGTTGCCGCTACGTCCATGCCGACCTCTGCGCACGAGCCACCGCTATGCCACTCGCATCAGCCGAGAGGTGATCACATTTACGCCTGTCCACATCAGCCGCGGGAGCGCGTGCAGCGCGCGCTCCCGCCTCAGGGTCACACGACGGCGGGGCGGGCGCGCGCGCGCGCGCGCTGCTCTATGCACGCGACGCGACGCCACCGTCGCGCGCGCCCGCGGCCACCTGCAGGCTATTTACTTCGAGATTCTGGAGATGGAGCGCGGAGTCGCAGAGATCGATCTCGCTCTCAGCGTCGGAGTGTTAGCTACACACCGTCACACCCCCGGCCACGCTGCGATCGTATACGAGGCTGCTCCATTGCCCTCTTCTTCTTCGTTCCCTGCTGCCCCTGCCGGCTGCCGTTAGTGGATCAATCGATGGACGCCGCGCAGGCGCCCGCAGGAGTGGTGGTCGACGTCGAGGCGCTCGCCGGACCCGTAGGGAGCGAGGCCCCCGCTGCGGCTAAGGTAAATGGCGCGTCAGTCCGTCAGCTTCAGTGCATTGATACGTTCGTTCTCACCATCAACACTAGTAGTTTTGCAATCCGCACACACATTGCCTAGTGCCTGCCGTGGCCAGCATTCAGCAAAACCGGGACCTTTTCACGTGCGCTCCGCATGTTTGTGGAAATGCCTACGAGCAATGCATATAGTGGCAGGATTTCGATTGCAGGGTGACAGGGTGCGTGTTTTAGCCTTTCTTAATCTGTTCTGGTTATGCTTTCTGCAAGTAATTAATTTTGGTTTCCATCTGGGTCATTTATTCATTTCTATTGCGGAGGTGGACGTCTTGCCATTATGCTTACGCCCATCCCCAACTTAAACTGCAACTTTCTTTTTGTCTGATTGTCCATGGAGTCCTTTCAGATTGTACTGATTGCTCACTTGCCTTTTCGGCCTTTTCTGCTTCACTGTTCCTGCCTCAGTCAAAGTTTTTGCCTTTTTGGTCTTATTTGGCCTACCTTGATCCCGGAAACTAAAAATAACAAATCTCAATTGTATTCTTTCTGCACTGGTTACATGATCTTTGTATGATAGCAGAGACGTCGATGATCTTAAACATTTGTGTGTTTTGTTCTTTTCTTCTACTACTATTGAAATGATACATTGCTGTCCTGTGGGTTAGATAAAAAATGTACTACCCTTTGTCTTTTAGGTTGTCTCATGCTTTTGATTACTGGGCAATAAGTATCCTTGCTAATTCCATGGTGCTGTGTAACACAGGGCCCAGCATGGAAAAGGTTCTTGTACCACGTTGGACCAGGCTTTATGGTCTGTTTGGCCTACCTTGATCCCGGAAACTGTACGCCCCGCACCATTCTTTCTCTATCTCTTTTTCTCCATATATCGCACACTATTGATGATACTTGTCAAATTTGAACAGTGGGAACAGATTTGCAAGCTGGTGCAGATCACAGATATGAGGTACACTTTCAGATCTTTGTTAAATCACGCCATTCACCCTAGCAAGCAACATTTCTTGCATATTACAAGCCAACACTAACTACTCTGCTCTTTTTTTTGTCATTTATTTATTTTTAATTTGCTCCTCCGTAGCTCCTCTGGGTGACCTTGATTGGCCTCATCTTCGCACTAATTATTCAGTCATTATCTGCTAATCTTGGAGTAGTGACAGGTACGTACTTTATAGACAACTAGGATATATCATGCGTAGGACTACACTCTCTTATGACGTCGATTGGAATTGATGGCTGTTCACTCACTCAGGGCGGCATCTTGCCGAGCTATGCAAGACGGAATATCCAGCATGGGTGAGAATCTGCCTATGGCTGCTAGCAGAGTTAGCTGTGATTGCTGCAGATATCCCAGAAGGTTAATATCATTTCTTGATAATCTTACATAAAAAAATATTGTTCAATTGCTATTTTGATGTGGGGTCACTCCTAGCCTCTCACGCTCGCTGAGGGGCACGGGGGGAGAGGCCGAGGGTTTCCCATAGGTGAATGACCAAGCTGCCTCACAGGGATGAGCGAGGGTAAAGGGATGCGAGGTGATGGAAAAATGCGGATTAAACGCCCATTAGTTTGTCTGGAAAAATTCAACTTGTTTCTTACACGAGCGCCCCGGGTATTTATAGACCATGCTCGGGGACGCGGTGGAATTACACTAGGGTTAGACCCCGGAGGGTGGGCGCTATACAATAACCAAGGGTACGGTGGTAATCTCTTTTCCTTAGCTAACCACTCCCGAGCCCCAATCGGCTTGACGGGGCCGTCACCGCCGTCGGGATGGTCCCCTCCCGCGGTGGGCGCCAAACCTTCGCGCGTTCCCGGCGAGGGTCCACCCGCTGCCACCATTTTGCCCCCTTCTCGCCACGCTCCTACGGCACAGCCAACCTTCGGATGCGTCACCTGAACACAAGGTCAGAACACGTAGAGCATAAAACCCTCGCCGCGGGGGGTAACATCCGCAGCGAGGCAGGTTAGTTTGGCCAACAGTGGGTTGAGGGCCGGGGGGACCTCCCCCCAACATTTGATTTCTGCTGATAGTGTATAATATTACCGAAGATAAATGGATACAATAAAAGAGGATTCAGTGTTGTTCTATACTAATTCTGAATGCCAAAGCTAAAATGACAGATTTATTCTTCTTGCTAATTTTCAGTTCAATTGGTCCACTGTTTATTCCTGTATAACTCAGGAATGCAAGTTAACGGACAAACTTGCTTTGCCAATATAGGGAACTTAATCAGTTTCCATATTCATTTCACCGTTTGCTTCTCACAAATGTTATGATTTTTCAGTTATAGGGACAGCTTTTGCTTTCAACCTCTTGTTCCATATACCTTTGTGGGTGGGGGTTCTCATCACTGGCTCAAGCACACTTCTCCTCCTTGGAATGCAAAAATATGGGGTAATCATTTTATTGCCAGACTATTCATATCAAAAATGTTTTTACTGACATTCTCACAAACACTTGTGTACTCTGTATTCTCTAGTCGTGTTTGGTTTGAGGAGTTGGCCTAGATGAAATGATCCATCATGAGAATTTCTGTGGGATACTGGGACGGCTCTATCCTTCATGTTTACACTAGAAGTGCTTATGCGGAATGAAGTAGTGATGGATCAACACATCCGATTCCTCAGACCAAACAAGAAAATTAGGAGTCAGATGATGTACCACCCCACTGCTCAAACCAAACTCATCAAAAACTACTTCCAACATTAACTCTGTCTAGTACTAATGTTCACCATTTATATAAGAAATTTTTTATGCATGTAGTCTGTTTTGTACATTTACCTAGGTTAGGAAGCTGGAACTTTTGGTTGGACTATTGGTGTTCGTTATGGCAGCATGCTTCTTCATAGAGATGAGCATAGTGAAGCCTCCTGCAAAAGAGGTCATCTACGGGCTATTCATCCCCAGCCTCAGTGGGCCAGGTGCTACTGGAGACACTATAGCCCTTCTTGGGTCTCTTGTGATGCCGTAAGAAATCTAGCATTGAAAATATTTGTGTGTTCATCTGTTTATATGCGGTGTATCTTTTTTTTTTTACTTTCTAGGAGATTTTGTTTTGGATAGAAGCAGCTTGAATTCTTTTTATTGCTACAAACGGTCTTAAGTTTATGCTCTAGAACTCCATTCCTCATCATATCACTATTTTATAGTCTAGGTATTTTGTCAAATAGTGTAGCTCCTTTGCAGTATAAATAATCCTTTTCTTAAATTAATTACAGGCACAATCTATTCTTGCACTCTGCCCTGGTACTGTCAAGGAACACTCCCTCATCAGTAAGAGGAATCAAGGTGAATACATATAATTGAACAGATTCAAATTCAAAAACAATTCAGCTTACATTCTGGCGTTCCACAGTTAAGAAAAATGGCTACAATCAATCAACATATCTGTTCGCTTGTTTGCACTTCAGGATGCATGCAGGTTCTTCCTTTTTGAAAGCGGTGTAGCGATGTTCATGGCACTTCTCATCAACATATGTATCATCTCTGTCTCTGGAACTGTCTGTAACTCAAGCAACCTCTCACCGGATGACTCTGCAAAATGCAGTGATATCACCTTGGACTCCTCGTCCTTCCTCCTCAGGGTATTACTGATTACTGCCTGGTCACTACTCACTAGCTTTTGGGCTCTGTTGACTACCAGAGAGTTTTACTTGATTGCTTTTTTTTATTTCAGAATGTGCTAGGCAACAACAGCGCAGTTGTGTATGGTGTAGCACTCTTGGCTTGTGGAATCAGCTCTTCCATCACTGGTACTTATGCTGGGCAATACATCATGGAGGTACCACTCCTGGTGCGAATATATGTCATCACATAATGTTTGCGATCAAACCACTAAAACTTTGATAATAATTTTAACATATGTAATAATTCAGATGTATCACGTGAGAATGGTATTAGTAAATCCGTTATCTACACATATTTGTTTTTATTAATATATGCTTGGAAAACATAATGGTTGAAGATGCGTAGAGGATCTGTATTTGTCCTAACCAGCAATCAAACTGGATTAGAGCTAGTATCTTCTTCACCTCGATTAACTGATTAGCCTTGTTTCAGTTATCATTGTTAAACTGACAGATTATAATATCATATTCTTTCCAAAATTTACATTACACTTGTACAGAAATTGTTATACTTAGGCATTACATTTCAAGTGCTAAACCTACAATTAATCATGCATGTACTTGAAGCACGGTTTGCATGTCTTTGGCTCTTCGCTCAGGGTTTCTTGGACATCAAGATGAAACAGTGGCTGAGGAACCTGATGACTCGCAGTATTGCCATTGTACCAAGCTTAATCGTTGCCATCATCGGTGGCTCCAGTGGTGCTGGCCATCTCATCATCATTGCATCGGTACAATTGTTTCGTCCACCATCTGTCTGTCTACATAAGCACCATTTACAGAATCTGTAAAGACAACTTATTAGTATAATTGTATGTGAGACCCTGCTAAATACTGATAGTTGAGGGGAAAACGAACCAACTTAAATAGCCAGGCCAAGGACGCGTAGTAATCTTCGGTTAACCGTTTTACGCGAAGCGAGGACGAAAGCGTAAACAGGTTGCTACGTAGGTGGGGCCCACCCCTCGGTAGAGTGGGCCTGTGCCGTGTCCTGGGCCTAGGGCATGTGAGACCCTGCTAAATACTGATAGTTGAGGGGAAAACGAACCAACTTAAATAGCCAGGCCAAGGACGCGTAGTAATCTTCGGTTAACCGTTTTACGCGAAGCGAGGACGAAAGCGTAAACAGGTTGCTACGTAGGTGGGGCCCACCCCTCGGTAGAGTGGGCCTGTGCCGTGTCCTGGGCCTGGGGCGTTACATTGTATGAACTAATAACAAGTCCATTGACTTAAACTTCTGATTGTACAAAGAAATCTTCTGGTGATTGGTTTGGTTGACTTGCTGTAAATTTGGTGCAGATGATACTGTCTTTTGAGCTACCATTTGCTCTCATTCCACTTCTCAAGTTCAGCAGTAGTAGCATCACGATGGGCCAACATAAAAACTCTATCTATGTAAGTACGAAAGTCAGTTGCAACTAACAATTTTTGTTTTTGTTTTGAAAGGACAAATTAGTTTCCTTCCTTAACTAATGATGCATATATTGATGACATGCAGATCATTGGATTCTCTTGGATGCTCGGGTCTGTTATCATTGGGATAAACATCTACTTCCTCTGCTCAAAATTTGTTGGCTGGATCCTTGACAACTCACTGCCAATTTCTGCTAACATTCTCATTGGCATCATCGTGTTCCCTCTTATGCTGCTCTACATTTGTGCTGTGATCTACCTCACGTTAAGGAAGGAGACCATCAAGTTCGTGTCTTGCGGTGAGCTGCAGACCATTGAGACCGACAAATCAAAGGTTGCCAATGATAGCAATAACGAGGAAAAGAAGGAGCATGTATCCTACAATGGCGTCTAGCTTGGCACTGTTCAAGGTGGAGGTGGACGTACTCTATCACAGAAGGAAGTTGGTGCTTACCTAGTACTGATTGGACTGTGTGATATACGTCCTTTGCAATCTGTTTTCACGCTTTTTTGTCTGGTAGTTTAGGCATAATAGTTTGTTGAGCAAATTGGTGCTTACCTTGTAGTTGTTGGTCTCTAGATTGTGCGCGTAGTTTCCTCAGTGGTTTGGATCAGTGTTTTGCAACCGAGTTGTTTCTGGTTGCCTCCTAGATAAGAAGTTGTGTTTAGTTTTAGTGGGTAGGTCTTATTACTGGACTTTGTTTGGTGGTTGTATACTAGTCGTGTGGTTTTCTTGCATGTACCACAAATTTTTACATATCACATGAACCTCTATTTCACTGTTTTAAAAAGTCACTGTACACATACAATGGTTAGTAACAATGTTACATACATCAAAACTAAAGTATTAAACACACTTTACACGTTTTGTTTACACTATATATATATAACGATTAGAAGGAATAGTACAACTAGGATTGACACTTAGAACTGTAGGAGTGGGTGTGAAGATAACTGGTGAGAGCAACATGGAGTTCAATCACTATCTTCAGAAGCATGTTTATTAAAAGAAAGCCAATCTTTATTCTAGAATGACTTCGATGCTGTCTTAGTTTGTATCTATGTTGTAAACTACACCTTTTGTTTCAAATTGTAAGTCGTTTTAAATTTTGAGTACATGGTTTTGCTATATACCTAGATATACACTATATCCAGATACACATATATAAAAAATGGAAAAAGTCTACTTAACCCCCACCTTTCATACTTGGTCTACTTCACCCCCCAACTATGAAACCGTCTGTTTTACCTCCTGAACTTTCTAAAACCGTCTATTTTACCCCCTGGGCGGTTTTCGATAGCGGTTTTGCTACAGTAGCGGTGGTTTGCAACATGTAGCGGTGGTTTGCTACAGCTCCGGTGTTTTGAATTTTCTTTTTTTTTATTTATTTTCGGTGAATTTTTGAAAAATCATAGTAAATCATAGAAAAATTATAAAATGAAAAATCTAATTTTGTTGGACTCCACATGAGTAGATCTACATAGTGAATATATAATACGGTATACTTTAGTACAAAATTTTTACTGTAGCCTTAGATGAATTGAAAAATCTAATTTTGTCTGTAATTAATTGAAATAATTCATAGCTGCAGCTTCTATGGTCCAATTATGGTGAAATTTTTATGGTACGCTAATTATTATATGCTTGAACTATAGTAAAAAATTCGTACTAATTGGACTATGTATAACTTAGTTATAGATAAATTCTAATTAATTACAGACAAAATTGGATTTTCCAATTAATCTAAAGCTACAAAAAAATTTTGTACTAAAGCATACCGTATTATATATTCACTGTGTAGATCTACTCATATGGAGTCCAATAAAATTAGATTTTTTATTTTATGATTTTTCTATGATTTACTATGATTTTTAAAAAATTCACCGAAAATAAATAAAAAAAAAGAAAATTCAAAACGCCGGCGCTGTAGCAAACCCATTGTTACTGTAGCAAACCCGCTGTCAAAAACCGCCCAGGGGGTAAAATAGACAGTTTTAGAAAGTTCAGAGGGTAAAACAGACGGTTTCATAGTTGGGGGGTGAAGTAGACCAAGTATGAAAGGGGGGTTAAGTAGACTTTTTCCTATAAAAAATTAATGTACCTAGAAAAGTCCAAGTGACATAATATAAAATGGAGGGAGCATTTACTAATGATCAAAATTTTGCTATGCTTAGAACGACGCACAAACAAGAAACAATAAGTAAACCATCCGGATGCATCACAATGAGCTGCCTAGCTCGCTCTAGCAGCGTATATAGGCTCAAAATCTAGATGCTCACCTCCTTACAAAAACAGATACCCTTAACGGAAGTGCTAGCACGCCGGATGTCTGGACGGACGTGCGCCTCCGAACGCCCGGTGGCTGCTCTCTGTTTCCCCCTCTTGTTCCGTGCAGTGTGCCCCTGCCACTTGGATTCGGTGTTGCCCAGATGACTCAACCCGCCCACGCCGTCCGCCCCACACGCGGGGCCGTATGCGCCCCTCCATTTCCCCATCGAGCTCGAACTACTTTGGCGAGATAGAGGGAAGGAAAGGGAGGGGAGGGAGAGGAGAGGGCGAGGCGCACCACGTGAGGAAGCGCACGAGGTAGGAGTCAAAGCCTTGCGGTAGACCGCTGTCCGCTAGCCACTAGCGCCATTGCAACATGTAGAACATCCAGATGAAACATTTGCAACATACGTCTGAAGACAGATGAAACACTTGAAATATGCATCTAAAACAGTTGCAAAAAAACTCAAAATACTTGAAAAACCATTGCAAAACATATGCAACATACGAATTAAACACTGTCAATATATGTGTGAAACATATACAACATCCAAATAAACGTACCTGCAACATACTTCTGGAAAACACAGATGAAATATTTGGAATAGACACTTGCAACATATACAACATCCCGATCTACTTCTGCAACATCCATATGAAATACTTGCAACATACCTCTAAGACATCTGGAACATTTGAAACATATGCTTGCAACATGCGCTTTTAGCAAAACCTGGTCGGCGGGCGTACGGAGCATTGCACAGCGGGATCCAGATGTGCTGTCACGGTGGAGAAGGAGGATGGCAGCGCACAGGCGGCTGCGCAGCCCCTAGTGAACGACTGTGCTGCCCCCAGCGAGCGACACCCGTAATGGAGGCGGCAGCGGTGGTCGTGTAGGTGCGGCCTCGTGCGGCGAGGCGGCGGCGGCTATGCGGGCACGGGGAAGCACGCCGCAGCGGTTTGGTGCAGTTGCGATGGATGGGGTTCAAGAATGGAGACGGGAGAGCAGATTGTATCTTTCTTTATATCAACTCAAGTTGGCCAGTTGGGTGAGAATGCTAGGCTTTTTGGGCGGACGTCGAGGCCCACCAAGAGAAGCGTCCGAACAGACGGACATCTGCATCCCAACATTACCGTACCCTTAAACTCCTGGTCCTATGCCATTAGATCCACAAACTCTCGAAAACGAAATCTAGCCCGTGTCACCCTAGGTCCCGTGTCAACAAACATTGTTTGTGTAGCGCAGACGTGGTTGCCATACGCTAGGGTTGGGACGTGTTGTGATAATAAAGTGGAAATCTCACGCTTGCCATTGGAGACTAGAGAGGGTGTTGAGAAGCAACAGAATGTGCGTTGGATCATGCCTGTGCTTAGGCCATATTTTCTGATTTATTAGGAGACTAGGTGCGTGTGGTAATTTGTCTCCTATTCCAACATTCGGACATATATTGGCTAAAGTCTTAAATTGAACAAGATTCTGTCATCGAATGAAGTTTGACCAGATTTTTATGTTATGTATATTTTTAGGGGATTTTCAATTTACAAATTTCTCATTTTTTTGAGCGATATTTACAAATTTCTCATGGAAATGTGAGAAACGATGTTCGTCAGTGGGCCGGGCTACCATAGGAACAGTGAGTTTAGGCCCACATACGAACTCGCTAAGAGCCGTCAGACACCGCCGCTCGGAAAAGAGAGCCCTGGTAGCGCGGCGGCGAGGTCGGCCGGCGTTTGGAGGAGCTCCGAAGATGTGGTGCCATTCGTGCAAGGAAGGGTACGACGAGGAGGACGCCGGGACCTGCAAGGAGTGCTACGATGAGGCCAGCGAGACGGAGGAGCTCAAGCGGGAGATCGACGAGCTCCGCTCCCGCCTCCCCTCCCCCACCCTCGACGCCGCGTCCGCCCCCAACTGCGACCTCCTCCTCCACGCCATCCCCTCCTGCTCCTCCGGCGCGGGAGGCGACGGCGATGCTGGGCGCACCCCCGACACGCCCGCCGTCCCCGCCCACCGCGACATCCTCGTGGGTCCTCCTTTCCTTCTCAGCTTCTCTCCTTGCGCTGTTTACATGATTCCTTTATGCGATTCAGGTCTGATTACTTAGTTTGTGTCCTTCTTGATGGTTCAGTTCTTGACAGACCTCTAGATCGACTAGTCTTAGAACTAAAAACCTAATAATCCTAGAATATAAAAAGGAAGGTAGTCGTTTTGTGAATCCTAGAGTGTAAAAAGGAAGGTAGTCAATTTGTGATGAGGGGTCTTGATGGCCATGTTTTTTTATTTTCCATTCCATGCATAGACCTGATTCCTAGTAGTGGATTGAACAGTTCTAGTAGCTTACTGTCCTTCTGACCAATCCTCTAGTGAGGTGCTCACCGGTGTTCCTGATGGAGCGATATTGAGTTGTCTGACCCATGAGCATTCTTTGCATGATGCTGTTATTCATGAATTCGTGTATAAGTTCTCATTTATAATCTTCGTGTGAAAAGATTGTGCTGGAATCAGATGTTTGTAGAATAGATAGGCAGTGGGTAATAGATCTTACTTTCTTTCTTGAGACATGATGTGGTGGCCAATGTAAAATGTCAAAATGCTTGAAGGAAATTCTAAATCTACATGCCAACAACCGTATCTAAATGCTTCCTGTATCATCTAGATGATGAGGTGAAGTGGACTGAGCGCAAAAGGGTCCAAGGTATCTGATGCAACATTACAGTTTTTCCCCCATGAAGCATGGAGCTTATTTATGGCTTGAATCAGCATTAGAGCTACAGTTCAGATATCCCTGCACTAATTAAAACTTTCTTGATGTGTTAAAACTAACCTATATGTTGATGCTTCGAGTACTTGTATCTATGCGTATGGTGGAGCATTCTCTCTTAACTTCTTTTTTCATGTGCATCCTCTTGCCTTGAGTATAACATAAGATACAATGTGATAAGAGATGCTGAGAATAAGCATCACCACCTACTTGAACATGTTAGTGCTGATCAATTAACTACATGGCACAATCACTGAATCACATGCATATATAAAATTTTAATCTTGCTTATATCAGTGCTTAATTGTGCTGATTCTAAATGCATAATTACACACAGACTTCCAATGTTGCTCCAGGGTGGGATTTTGTTCACATGGTAAAAATATATTCATTCTTTACGGGGCCACACATTTTTTGCATGGAATCTTTGATCTGTCAACTATTTGGTTAAAGTGCTTGACTCTTTATTACTTTTCAGTTTGCATCGCATATTTTAGTCATAGGCTAGCTAATTGTGCTCATTTCAGTTGGTAACTTTAACTTTTTTTTTGCAGATTTACATTAATGCCAGCATTCTTATCTATTTTTACGTTTGCAGTTCACCTCGATTAGTTTTGTTGTTGGTTTGCACAATATATCTTTCATTTGTGTGTTAATTTTATCTCTGTCTTAGTTGTGTGTTTTTGTTGCAAGTGGAACTGCATTATATGTTAAACAGACTTTTTCTTTCAAACAGGCCAGCAGATCTCCTGTTATCAGAGCGATGCTCGAAAATGAGATGGAAGAAAGTAGGAGTGGTGTCATCAAAATCTATGATGTGTCTTATGACATCCTTCGTGCTTTTGTCCATTACCAGAAGCTCTTCTAGATGAGCAGATGGCATCTGACCTCTTGTTGGCTGAGAAGTATGAAGTAAAGCACCTGAAGGCGTACTGTGAGAAGTTCATAACATCCAAAGTGAATAACGAGAATGCTATTACCCACTATGCCTTCGCGCACCGTCACAGTGCAAAGCAGCTGCTAGAGGCCTCGCTTTCTGTGCTCATGGACAGCATGTCTACGCTAGCGGATCGCGTGGAATACAAGGAGCTTGTCGAGAAGGACCCAAGGCTTGTTGTGGAGATCTATGAAGCATATTGTTAGAATAGGCGCTCTAATGGGCTGGCCTTGGGCCTGGCGCCTAGCCTGTTAGGCTGGCTGCCTTAGGGGTTAAGATAGATAGATTACATTGATAAGGCAAGTATCATCGTTGATTGAGTGTTTCTATAAACTCTATTGATCCTTGCCTATATATTGTACCATGTACTGCTGCTAATCTATCAATCAATTCTCGAGACCTATTCACTCATGGTATCAGTCGCCTAGGTTTAGGTCTCCTCTTTCGCTGCCCACTCCACGCGCGCCGGCGCCTCGCCGCGCTGCGCCCCTCCATGCGCCGGTACACACCGTGCTGCGCCACCATGCCCTCCACCCCTCCAGCAACCCTCAGGGCTGGGGACGATCTAGCCGCCTCCTCTGCCACCATCCAGGAAGACGTCGTCGCCCAATGCCTCGCCGCGGAGAAGGCCAACGACGCTGCCGTCGCTGCCCTAGCACGCGCCCTACAGGCCAAGGAGGCCACAGCCGCGGCTAAGGATCGCGACGCCGCCGCCCAGCGCGCTAGCGAGGCACTGGCGCGTGCTGCTAAGGAGCGGGCGGCCGCTGCTGCCGCCGTTGCTCCAGAACCCTCTGGCGCCACACCTGGAGGCCCTTCAGCGCCGCCACCCGATCTTCAGGCTGCCATGCTGCATCACGAGGCCGTTGCCCTTCTGCAGCTCCATGCTCAGGCTGTTGCAGTCAGCAACATCCGGAACCACGTCACCACCATCCTCGACGTCGATTCCGGTAACTTCAACCGCTGGCGTGATCAGTTCCTTCTCATCCTCGGCAAGTTCTCCCTCCAGGATCACGTTCGAGAGGAACCTCCAGCCCCAATTCCTCCTGATTGGGCCCGGATGGACTGCGTCGTCAAGTCCTGGATCGTCGCCACGCTCACTGATGACCTTGGCGAGATCATCTCCGCCCAAGGCTCCACCGCTCGCCATGCCTGGCTCGCTGTCGAGTCGCAGTTCCTTGGCAACCGTGAGGCTCGCTCCATCCACCTCGAGACACGGTTTCACAACCTCGTCCAGGGCGACCTCTCCGTCACCGACTACTGCCGCAAGCTGAAAAAGATGGCCGATGATCTCACGGCCCTTGGCGAGGTCGTCACCGACCGCACGCTCGTCCTCAACGTGATCCGCGGCCTCAACGAGTGCTTCAGCCATGTTGGGACGCTCCTTCGTCGAGCTCGACCGTTCCCCACCTTCCTAGAGGCTCGTGACGACCTCATCCTCGAGGAACTCACCATGGAGACCCGCAAGGACGCACCTGCCACTGCGCTCGTGGCCTCCACCACTCCCAGCCCTGCCCCTGCGTCCTCCGGCACGGGCGCTGGTGGGCACTCCAAGCCGCCTAACAACCGTCGTAGCAAGCGCGGCGGTGGCGGCAAAGGCAACAGCGGCGGTGGCCCTTCTGGACAGGGGTCACGCCCCACTGGTGGCGCCCAACAGCAGCAGCCGGCCGGCGGGTGGCCATGGCCCAGCGTCTACAACCCCTGGACCGGAACCATTCAGATGTGGCCAGGGGGACCTCGTCCACCGCTAGCACCCATACCAGTGCCTCCTCACCTGCAGGCGTAGCAGTAGGCACAACAGCATGCACAACACCACGCGCAGCAGCAGGCCTTCCTCGCCCAACAGCAGCAGCACGCCCTTGCTGTCCACCAGCAGGCCGCTGCCCTCCCTGCTCCTGATGGCACTGGACAGTGGGTCGCCCCCGGGTATGGCCGGCCTCCCCTCTTGGGACTCGACGGCCCTCGCCTCCGCCTTCAGCACAACGTCGTTGACCCCTCCTACGTCCAACGAGTGGTACTTCGACTCAGGTGCTACTTCACATATGACATCTCAGTCCTCCTCTCTGTCACATGTTCTTCTCCCGCGGTACCCTACTCCTTCATCCATTGTTGTCGGTAATGGCTCTCTTCTTCCTGTCACTGCCACTGGCTCTACAGAGTTGTCTCGTAATTTACGTCTTAATAATGTTCTTGTGTCGCCACAAATTATTAAGAATCTTATCTCTGTTCGCCAATTTACTACCGACAATAATTGTTCTGTTGAGTTTGACCCCTCTGGTTGTTCTGTGAAGGTTCTTCCATCTCGGACCGAGATCGTCAGGTGCAATAGCTCTGGGCCGCTATACCCTCTGCGCCTACCCCCAGCACACTCCCTTGTCGCCCAGGCTTCCTCCCCGCTGTGGCATCGGCGTCTTGGCCACCCTGATCATGAGGCGTTGTCGAAGCTTGCGTCTAGTGTCTCCTGTCATATTCAGGATTGCTCAGAGTTATGTCATGCTTGTCAGTTAGGGCGTCATGTTCGTTTGCCCTTTCATGAGTCCACCTCCCGTGCGTCGACCAAGTTTGATCTTATACATTGTGATTTATGGACCTCTCCAGTTGTCAGCATTTCTGGTTATAAATACCACTTGGTCATACTTGATGATTGCTCTCATTTTTTGTGGACGTTTCCTTTGTGGCTTAAATCTGACACTTTCAGCACGCTTGCTCACTTCATCGCTCACGCCTCCACCTAGTTTGGCGCCCAGGTCAAGGCTGTTTAGTGCGACAACGGGAAAGAGTTTGACAACTCTAGCTCCCGTCAGTTTTTCCTCACTCAGGGCATCCACCTTCGCATGTCATGTCCCTACACATCGTCTCAAAACGGTAAAGCTGAACGCATTATTCGCTCCATCAATAATGTTGTTCGCTCACTGCTCTTTCAGGCGTCCATGCCTCCGTCCTACTGGGTAGAGGCCCTCTCTACAGCCACTGTTCTGCTCAACATACTGCCTACCAAGACTCTACAGTTTTCCATGCCGCACCTTGCCCTGTTCGGCAAGCCACCAGCATATGATCACCTATGAGTCTTCGGTTGCAAATGTTACCCAAACATGTCGGCTACTACACCCCACAAACTCGCCCCTAGGTCTGCCCTGTGTGTCTTCCTTGGCTATTCCACTCATCACAAAGGGTACCGCTGCCTTGACCTCTCCTCCAATAGAGTCATCGTCTCCCGGCACGTCATCTTCGATGAAATGACTTTTCCCTTTGCTGAGCGCCATGGTCCTAGTGCTCCAGCAGACCTACAGTTCCTCGATGACGATACTACTGACCCTGTGCTCCCTCCTATTGGACCGATGCACAAGTTTTTGTCTATAGGAACACCACCCAGCACCGCTGCTATCTCCAGCGCCCCTGCCGGTCCCACCGCGACTGTGCCTGGGGCGCCCCTGACTGCTGATGATCCACCGGCGCCCGCGCTCTACATTCCACCAGCGCTGCGGGCATTGGGGACACCTACCACGCCACGCGCGGCCACCAAGACTAGCTCTCCCACGCCACGCGCGGCCACGGCATTGCCCAACACGCCTGGAGAGGCCTCCCCGCTCTACATCCCGCCTGCCCTGCGTGCAGGCGCAGGTGTAACACCCCAGGTGTTTGCCACCAGTTAAGCAATGGGTTTGAGCTAAAACATGGTATATTAAGTGATGATGAAGATGTCAAGGTCAAACCTATAGAAACGAGCCCCAACCTAAACTTGGATATTGCACCTTTGCTCGCCTATAGACCCCTTTTCAAGATATATGCTTAGGTGGTGTTATTGGAATATCTTCATGTGTCTCACATCAATACCCATCTATATTGATCCATGGAAAAGTTTCGTGAAGTTTGGAATCAAAAAGTCACATGAAATGATAAGTTATATCCTTATTGGAATGACTTTGCTAAGTGCTTGAATTGCACTATTAAGTGAATGAGAACATGAGATGTCAACCAAACCTTGCAACCTTGCCAGAATGACTCTAGATGAACTCTACAACAAAAGTCATGAAAGGTTCATGTTGGGCAAATGCCAAGAAAATGCTCCAATGGATCAAAAAGGATAATTTAAGCTTCATCGTGATGCTACTTTGGTCAAAGTAGAACAACAGGTTCTATACCAGTTTTGAGGTTGGACCTTAAATGAAAGTTGTAGTCCATATTATGTAGAACAAACTTTGTTTTTGGACTAAGAGCTAGATCATCTTGGAAGCAAGTCAAATCGAGGTCACAAGATCAAATTTGCTGCTGATTTCAGCACTTACAAATATTCTAAGTCTGGAATTTCGCTAAGCAACGACGTTGGCATTCCGCGTTCTCCGAAATTCGTTAAGCAACTTGAGTTGGTCCAAAAATAAAAGTTGAAGGTTATATTATGGAGAAGAGCATGCAAAAAGTTGCACTGAGTTTGACCGAGTTTTGACCTCTGAAGGCGAGTTCCTGTGACCGTTATCAACATGTTGACACTGTCATTTTGAGGCTTAATTACCCGCTGTTGAAGAGCTCTAATGACCTTGGTCTCTAAATGAAAAATGTAGAGCAGCTCACAGGCTTCAAACTTTGTTTTAGGCCCAGTAACTAATTCGGCCTGTAGCCAGCCAGAACTAACGCCCCCTCTGCTCACTTCTACGCGCACCACGTGTTCGACGATATGCCATGTGGCCTTCTTGCATGAACGCCGCGCGCCCTCTCCATCGCCACGCGCCGCCCGGCCCCCTGCACCCCAAATGCAGATGCTCGAGCCTCCTCTGCTCACTCGCCGCTCTCCATTCGCCTCCTGCCTGCCTTCTCTCGCTCCCGCCGCGCGTGCCAGAGCGCGTCCGCCATGGCCGAGCTCCAGAGCTCGCGGCCACGCTGCTGATTCTCGCTGTTGTATTCGGTTGCAGGCCAAGCTAAGCACCACCACGTCCGCCTTACCGTGTTCCTCCTCCTGTGCGCACTCTTCGGGCCCATGGAGGCCGAAGCCGCACCAGCGTCGGGCCGCAGCTGTCATCGCCATGCGTGCATGTGGGTGAGCCTCTTGGGGCAGCTTCCGGTGGAGCTGTCCCCTCCCTTGAGTGCTCCCAGCGATGGGGATGCTTCACCGCGACTCCACGGCCGTCGGCGCCGCCTCAGCCGGCCGGAGCCGTGAGTCCAGCCATCCTCTGCTATGTTTTCCGACCAGGGGCTTCGTGCTAGAATTCGACGAAAGTCAAGGTCCTATCTGCAATGTCATAGACTCATGTGAATAGTGCCGTAAGGACTGGTTTGTAATTCTTTTGCAGGAACTTTGGAAATTCATAGTAAATCGTAGAAAATTCGTAAAATAGTAAATGAGGACTTTTTGCAATCCTTGTGAAATTGTCTATGCAGTGGATCTATAATATGGCATGTTTTAGTTTAAATATTTTGCGGTAAAAATAGATTTGTGCAGTAAGGTTGCAATGCTAGTTGAATTTGTTATTTTTCATAACTGTAGATCTAGGGCTCCAAATGAAGTGAAATTTTTGTGGCATGCTACTCATGTGATAGTTGATGTGTGGTAAAAATTTCATGAGTATTGGATGAAGTATGAGTGAGTTATTGGTTTATCTTGCTCTCACATGATTTCTTGCTTTAGCAACTTGTCTTTTTCATAGAGGTTGCTATACATATTCAAATGGAGTGAAATTTGTACAGTAGACTATTGAGAGGATATGTGAGCCACAATAATTTTTGTAGAATTTATTGTATACTTTTGGTATATGTTCATTAAGTCACCTTGTTATCTAAAATAAATTAAGAAATGCATTAAAAGAATTTATTTGGTCATGGACACTAGGTTTTCTGGTGTTCTTTAGTCATGTGTGAAATGTTGGAAAAGTTGGTTTTGCCCAATTATGTATTTGCAACATAAGTTAATAATTATTTTCTTGCCGATGTGGTTTATGGACAGATCTGGGAACTTAGCAAAGTTCTTCATGATAATGTGCTTTGTTGTGAAACTTGTTTATACAAAAGTTGTAGATAATTCATGTATCTAGCTTCTATTAAAATTTGGTGTCATTTGGCCAAGTAGTTTAAGAGTTACAGCTGTTTAAAGTTGGGTTTCAGAAATGGCTGCTTTCTGTCAATTGTGGACCAGTTTCTGTAAATGGATATATTTGACTTAGTTAACTTGAGAATCATGCTAATATGATTAAAGATGAATTGTAGAAAATTCCATAAGCTTTCCAGATTGTCTTGTTGCATGTCATTTGGATTTGTGTAACTCCAGTTATAGCTAAATCTTGTAGCTGCTGTTTGCATGTCCAGAAATTGGCAGATTCCAATTATAGTGTTTGCTTGTATATTGTTAAGTGTGACTTATGCCTTGAATGATGACTGAGTTAGAGCACCTGAGATCTTGGGAAACTTGTGCCATGCTTGATGTGCTTGCTCTCTATAGTTAGTGGTGTGAGGTTAGTTAAATAGCTATTGGTGTCTATGTCTTGCATAATCTTGTGTTTATCTTGAATGCTTATGTGATGCATCTTGTGTTACAATTCATCACATTCATACACATGCATCTTGCATCTCATTTAGGTACGCTAGATGAATCACGTGAAGGATGTGATGTGGAGCCGAACTCGAAGATTTGGTTTGGTGAATCTATCCCGAAGATGGAAGGACTAAGCAAGTGCAAGGACCGGAGATGTCACCATGACGGTGCAAGCTAACGGAACTGACTTGTGTCGGATCCCAGGCAAGCCCCGGAGCATTATAAGTCTCCTAATTTATGAAAGCAATTCTTTCTATATATGAGTTATATATTGTTGCATTAAGTTGTAGGAGTTGATTGAAACCGTTGATGCATTTATTACTATCCTTGCCTACCTTACTACCTTGTTACCCTGTTAGGTCAGGATCGAATAACTGCTTAGCCTTGCTTAGACCGGTAGCGATCGGTGATATCCGGTCACCTACATTATAGGTGGTTACTGGAAGAATTTAGCTATGGAAAGAATGATATCCTGGAATTAACCATATGTGATGGATAATTGGAGACCGGACGGAAAAAGTTGGAGGCAACCAGACAGGGTTCTGGGGTGCTGTTAGTTTCCATCTGTGTCGATTAAGGACCGATCGTTGTTGGCCCTCGAGTCATGTTGAACGCATGCCTTACATTTAGCTGGCCGGATAAAGTACCTTCCGACCGCGAAGCTGGGAGATTTTTCGGGCCGAGTAGATTGCCCGCAGCGCACTGTGCCGGAGCAGGTGTGGTAGGACACGGGGGCGAGATGATAAGACCAAAGTGCAGTCGGTCGGCCCCCGGGTACATGTGGTTCCTGGCAAACTCGAGATTCCTGGAAAGTTGACTCGGTGATCAATATCTCACTTTAGCGGGTGAGTGAGATTTGTGTAAGGAATAAATCACTAGCTGGTTAGGAATCGATTCGAATCGCCATCGCTCCTGGATAGTGAGCACTTGACTCGAGTTACTGCATCGTAGTAATTATTATGAAACAATGATGGTTATCTGGATGGTATGGGATATGCTAAATCTAAATTGGTAACTGGATGTTATTGATTAATCAAGTGATTGCTATAGTACAGGTGCTTACCTAGATGGATAGGCTATAATAAAGATGATGCAAAGTACTTAAAATGGTTTCTTCATGATAGCTTATGCTTTTTGCAAACAAGTCAGCTAGCCCACTAAAGAAAGCCTTGCATGATCCTTGGTGTCATTTATTTTGGTTTCCGACGGGTAAGTCTGGCTGAGTATATTCGAGTACTCAGGATTTATCCCACCTTGTTGCAGGTGATGTTCTCGACCTGTTGATGATGGTGGCTAACCACCGGTGGGCTCGGTGATTCTATACTTACTTCTCATCTATATGCTTTTGTCGGATGATGTCACTCTGCTAGCAATATATTTGGAACTTATATTAATGTAATCATTTGAAAGCTATGTTGTTTCCACTAAGCAGTTTTGAAACCCCAAACTTGTACTATTATTTGTTAACCCCTTTGTAATATTATTTCTGCTGCAACCCGATGTATGTGATGTGTATTTGCTTAATCACGCGATCTTGGTTGTGATGTTGATTTACCGAGGTCTTTCGGGACACTCGGCGGACTACCAGGTTTATATGAGTGAAAGTATGGGTGTGTCAACGTGTTAGCGGGGACAACTGTACTTGATCTTGTATAAATTAGGCGGTTCTGTCACAGCTGGTATCAGAGCGAGATTAAGCATAATACTGTCAGGTACATAGTTTTAAAAGTCAAGTTTTGGTTTTAAAAGGTCTATTTTAACTAAAACTTTAGCTACAGGTAAATTTGTCAAAACTTATTTGCAGAACTATGCTAGCGACATCCTCCTTTATGTCCAGTTAAGGACTATTAGGTGGCTATCTAAGTACTAACTTTGCAGGATGTACTATATTGAAATTTTTACTTTCGTCGTCCATACGACGTGCTATTGTATGGATGCCATTCGCTTGAATGGTACTGTATGGATCAATTGCCTCTACGCCTAGGTAAGTGTGAGTTGTGAGAGTATGACCGTCCAACTGTCGGTCTAAGGGAGAGTTAGCTGTGGTTACTGGAATATTTACATGTTACACACATGTATATATGAAGGTACTTAATTGTGGGTATATCTACCGGGTAGCTATGGATACCGAAGTATATATATCTGGGGATGTATATATGGAAAGTATCTTAGTTTACTGCTTTCATTATATGCTTATTTATCTCTTATGGGAATGGGCTACAATGAATTTGCCTGCAGGTACATTAACCACGAATGCGTAGATTGCATGTAGCTGATGACTAGCTATATATCGAGAGAGTACGTGTTATGCCACCGACATAGAACGTGATTGCCACCTTAGGCTGGCAATTTCGTGAGGACGAATAGGACGAGCATGCATCATGATTGTGCTTGTGCATAAATATGCTTCCCTTCCTTTGTTCTAAGTACTAAGTAACTTGTGATCGATGTATTGCACTATCTTCCTTGTGTGGAGTTAAACAAGAATGTCTTGTTCCATGTTGCTTGAATAGGAAGTGCTTGAGAAAAGTGTGTGCTTAGCCTTGCTAGAAATAATTGTGGTTACATGCTTAACCTATAATGTCATCTAGTTAGCCAAGTGGTGGGTAGGTATGCTTGTTATCTAATTAGTGCCATAGTTATCACCCCTTTTGTCCTCGGTAAGCATACGAGTGTTGAAGAGCGCTATCCTAGAACCACATCCAAGTTTTGGTAATCACTTGGTGGACACAAGACGTATATGGAAATTTGGCAAGAAGTCCCCTGCTCAGTTGTCTTTGGCAATTAAGCTATGCTCTCTTGCGTTGTGTTTTGATTTTCGGATCCCCTGCTTGTTGACTCCTAACCTTGTGACTACCTTTGTTTGCTATCCCTCCTTCGCATAGTGCTTCCTCCTATGCAACCCAATTTGTGCCATGTGAGATTTCTTGTAGGTTGTATGTTCAGTAATGGTGCCACAATTAGCGATCTACGGTGCCGCGATGAAACCGAGAGCCTCCTGTGGGTGCACACACAAGGCTGTGCTGCTCGGCACGTGCTGGTATCGAGGTTTCTAGTCATGATCCATTACAGAACTACACCGATATGTTATTTTCATGTGAGCTTTTCCTTGGTTATCTCTCCTCATCATGTCAAGAGATCTATATGTCGAACTAGAAGCAATAGGACTCCCTTTTTAAGTCGTCCAATGGTTAACCTTTGAAGAACAGGTCACTAACAGGAACATAAACAGACTGCAAGAGGTGGTAGATAAGTGACTCTACTCGACATGACTATCCCTGTAATGACGTCGATCATCTAGTGCGCAACTTATGTCATTTTCATTGGATCAGAAAGGTGCACCACACTTAAGGTTGAACAAGTTATCAGTCGAAAGGTAAATGGACCAGGATATTATGTGCTGTAATAGGTCACCTAATATATATGAGTTCCTGTCCAAGTTCTCAATCTTTAGGTGCATAAGGATCACGTAGACGAACCGACCTTCTTTGGTGTGACCCCTTTCTGCCGACTTCAATGGCAACCATCTGTAGGCTTCGATCACAAATTTTTATTGTCAAGAGTGAAGATTTGGAACCTTTTTAGTGTTGAGGGATAACTGATTTGTTACTAGTAGGAAAGTTAGTCTTCAGTTACGTAACGACTATTTGGTAACTATGAAGGCCAGATCTCACAGAACAATGTTGATCAAGGAAACAACAAACCTGGCCCTGCAATGCAAGTGCTACTTCTTCTCCAAATGTGCTATCAAGTCAATTCCATCATGGACAATCACGTATATAGTACAAGACGTTGTATCGGCTAGGTAGGAGCTAGCGAAAGCACGTCCCTAGTTTTTAGTCAGCATCTTTGTGCCCCAAGGTGCCACTAACACATGTGTCCGGACTCTATTGGATGAAGTGCCGAAGGATATATAGGAATGGTTCCTTGTCAATGTAGAAATGCCTACATGTGGAATAATGTTTTGTGCCCTGCGAAAATAGCCCACAAGTCCAATGCTGGTGCATAGTCAAGTTGGTGTCTAGAACGATGGTTGAAGTGTTACCAGAGAAGCATGTAAGGAAAACTCTAGCCTCCATCCTCAGCTAGAGAAAGACTGCTGCTGCTATGAGAAAGGTTAGAGAGTGCCAAACACACACCTCAACGTGTGGAGCAAAGAAAAGGGAGGACACGAAATCTGTCCAGATTTTGTGGCACTAAACCGGTTATCTTCAAGCCAACGGTTAGTGACTCAAACGAAGCTAGATTGACCCCAAACTTGGTGATCTCATTCCTTGCTTAGGGCCCTTCAATGTCTTAAGTTGGTTTGAGTATTGGCTGAGTAAAGCATCGGATTTGAGAGATACCTTGTCGGCTCGGTTTGCTGCCATTTCAGAACAGAGCAGTTTTGGTAGAGGAATTATTTGGATGGTCAAACGGTGTCTGTTTGAGTTGAATTTTGGTGAGTAGTTAGAAGACCCATGGATCTACATGCCCACCAAAATTTGTGCATATTGAAGCAGTAGTTTGTGAGATATGAATAGAAAACAAAAGGGTACATAATCTGCAATTTCGTTGTGACTGCGATCATCATTTGCATTAGACAGTTGTGTTTGCCATTCCTGCCAAGAAATTACAACTTGTAGGTGTATTGCTGATTAGACAACCCTCCATACCCTTGAGAAGACTAATTGCACCCCTATGTGCCTTGCCTTTGCCCTCTTAGATCAGCAATGCGTGAGCAGTCAAGGTGTTCTAGAAGTCAAAATTGTGCCCTTGCAATTCAAAAGCGATTGGAAAGGTGTCTAACCATATATTTTCTTGGATTATGGTTTTTGAGATATTGATTGGCCTTAGAATGGAAGCCTCGACGACAAATGTAGTAAGAAAGCTGGTTTTGCTACGATGCAAGTCAACCCAACTTGCTGTGCAACTGCACCACGAAGGCAAATTGTACTCAACCTACTTGGTAGTGAACTAGTCCCTAGTTTTGTGATTACTTGCAACTTGTGTTGTCCTCCAAGCCTCGCTAACATCCTTCTACGTCAATGGTTCTCCAATGCTGACATGCCTTTGGTACCTTATAGGTGTTTTTACCCAAGAGGTTGCATCAGATTCCACCCAGATCCCTATTGCAACCTAGATCCAAAGGCTCCCTAAGGAATGATCATCGAGAACGACAGATTCAGCTATTAGGTTTACCACTCACTCGGTAGACTCAGACCATACAATATTGTTATCAGAGAAAGAGAACTGCACACATGGAACCATTGCAACGAGTATCCTTCAGAAGATTATCATCTAGTGCAAAGTTCATATGGTCTATGCTATATCCACTTGGGAAGTAGATGTTACAAGTATTTAGTCTATGTTTGTATCGCTCTTCGTACAGCAAGGACGAAGTACATAGGACATTGCTATCTTGGATTCCTCCCAAAGTAACAATACATCATGAAGGCCAACGAAGGAAATTCTTCAGACAAAACTTACTACAAAGGACAAGTATCAGAAAGTGTCTTGACCAAATTAGCCTCTCTTATGCTTGAAGCTATGTAGCCTAAAGCTATCGCTGATATTGGAAACTGGTAGCATGTCTCTCTTCCATAAAAGTCTTTCGTCCTGAATCTCGGGACGCGATTCCTTTAAGGGGGGAGGGCTGTAACACCCCAGGTGTTTGCCACCAGTTAAGCAATGGGTTTGAGCTAAAATATGGTATATTAAGTGATGATGAAGATGTCAAGGTCAAACCTATAGAAACGAGCCCCAACCTAAACTTGGATATTGCACCTTTGCTCGCCTATAGACCCCTTTTCAAGATATATGCTTAGGTGGTGTTATTGGAATATCTTCATGTGTCTCACATCAATACCCATCTATATTGATCCATGGAAAAGTTTCGTGAAGTTTGGAATCAAAAAGTCACATGAAATGATAAGTTATATCCTTATTGGAATGACTTTGCTAAGTGCTTGAATTGCACTATTAAGTGAATGAGAACATGAGATGTCAACCAAACCTTGCAACCTTGCCAAAATGACTCTAGATGAACTCTACAACAAAAGTCATGAAAGGTTCATGTTGGGCAAATGCCAAGAAAATGCTCCAATGGATCAAAAAGGATAATTTAAGCTTCATCGTGATGCTACTTTGGTCAAAGTAGAACAACAGGTTCTATACCAGTTTTGAGGTTGGACCTTAAATGAAAGTTGTAGTCCATATTATGTAGAACAAACTTTGTTTTTGGACTAAGAGCTAGATCATCTTGGAAGCAAGTCAAATCGAGGTCACAAGATCAAATTTGCTGCTGATTTCAGCACTTACAAATATTCTAAGTCTGGAATTTCGCTAAGCAACGACGTTGGCATTCCGCGTTCTCCGAAATTCGTTAAGCAACTTGAGTTGGTCCAAAAATAAAAGTTGAAGGTTATATTATGGAGAAGAGCATGCAAAAAGTTGCACTGAGTTTGACCGAGTTTTGACCTCTGAAGGCGAGTTCCCGTGACCGTTATCAACATGTTGACACTGTCATTTTGAGGCTTAATTACCCGCTGTTGAAGAGCTCTAATGACCTTGGTCTCTAAATGAAAAATGTAGAGCAGCTCGCAGGCTTCAAACTTTGTTTTAGGCCCAGTAACTAATTCGGCCTGTAGCCAGCCAGAACTGACGCCCCCTCTGCTCACTTCTACGCGCACCACGTGTTCGACGATATGCCGTGTGGCCTTCTTGCATGAACGCCGCGCGCCCTCTCCATCGCCACGCGCCGCCCGGCCCCCTGCACCCCAAATGCAGATGGCCGAGCCTCCTCTGCTCACTCGCCGCTCTCCATTCGCCTCCTGCCTGCCTTCTCTCGCTCCCGCCGCGCGTGCCAGAGCGCGTCCGCCATGGCCGAGCTCCAGAGCTCGCGGCCACGCTGCTGATTCTCGCTGTTGTATTCGGTTGCAGGCCAAGCTAAGCACCACCGCGTCCGCCTTACCGTGTTCCTCCTCCTGTGCGCACTCTTCGGGCCCATGGAGGCCGAAGCCGCACCAGCGTCGGGCCGCAGCTGTCATCGCCATGCGTGCATGTGGGTGAGCCTCTTGGGGCAGCTTCCGGTGGAGCTGTCCCCTCCCTTGAGTGCTCCCAGCGATGGGGATGCTTCACCGCGACTCCACGGCCGTCGGCGCCGCCTCAGCCGGCCGGAGCCGTGAGTCCAGCCATCCTCTGCTATGTTTTCCGACCAGGGGCTTCGTGCTAGAATTCGACGAAAGTCAAGGTCCTATCTGCAATATCATAGACTCATGTGAATAGTGCCATAAGGACTGGTTTGTAATTATTTTGCAGGAACTTTGGAAATTCATAGTAAATCGTAGAAAATTCGTAAAATAGTAAATGAGGACTTTTTGGAATCCTTGTGAAATTGTCTATGCAGTGGATCTATAATATGGCATGTTTTAGTTTAAATATTTTGCGGTAAAAATAGATTTGTGCAGTAAGGTTGCAATGCTAGTTGAATTTGTTATTTTTCATAACTGTAGATCTAGGGCTCCAAATGAAGTGAAATTTTTGTGGCATGCTACTCATGTGATAGTTGATGTGTGGTAAAAATTTCATGAGTATTGGATGAAGTATGAGTGAGTTATTGGTTTATCTTGCTCTCACATGATTTCTTGCTTTAGCAACTTGTCTTTTTCATAGAGGTTGCTATACATATTCAAATGGAGTGAAATTTGTACAGTAGACTATTGAGAGGATATGTGAGCCACAATAATTTTTGTAGAATTTATTGTATACTTTTGGTATATGTTCATTAAGTCACCTTGTTATCTAAAATAAATTAAGAAATGCATTAAAAGAATTTATTTGGTCATGGACACTAGGTTTTCTGGTGTTCTTTAGTCATGTGTGAAATGTTGGAAAAGTTGGTTTTGCCCAATTATGTATTTGCAACATAAGTTAATAATTATTTTCTTGCCGATGTGGTTTATGGACAGATCTGGGAACTTAGCAAAGTTCTTCATGATAATGTGCTTTGTTGTGAAACTTGTTTATACAAAAGTTGTAGATAATTCATGTATCTAGCTTCTATTAAAATTTGGTGTCATTTGGCCAAGTAGTTTAAGAGTTACAGCTGTTTAAAGTTGGGTTTCAGAAATGGCTGCTTTCTGTCAATTGTGGACCAGTTTCTGTAAATGGATATATTTGACTTAGTTAACTTGAGAATCATGCTAATATGATTAAAGATGATTTGTAGAAAATTCCATAAGCTTTCCAGATTGTCTTGTTGCATGTCATTTGGATTTGTGTAACTCCAGTTATAGCTAAATCTTGTAGCTGCTGTTTGCATATCCAGAAATTGGCAGATTCCAATTATAGTGTTTGCTTGTATATTGTTAAGTGTGACTTATGCCTTGAATGATGACTGAGTTAGAGCACCTGAGATCTTGGGAAACTTGTGCCATGCTTGATGTGCTTGCTCTCTATAGTTAGTGGTGTGAGGTTAGTTAAATAGCTATTGGTGTCTATGTCTTGCATAATCTTGTGTTTATCTTGAATGCTTATGTGATGCATCTTGTGTTACAATTCATCACATTCATACACATGCATCTTGCATCTCATTTAGGTACGCTAGATGAATCACGTAAAGGATGTGATGTGGAGCCGAACTTGAAGATTTGGTTTGGTGAATCTATCCCGAAGATGGAAGGACTAAGCAAGTGCAAGGACCGGAGATGTCACCATGACGGTGCAAGCTAACGGAACTGACTTGTGTCGGATCCCAGGCAAGCCCCGGAGCATTATAAGTCTCCTAATTTATGAAAGCAATTCTTTCTATATATGAGTTATATATTATTGCATTAAGTTGTAGGAGTTGATTGAAACCGTTGATGCATTTATTACTATCCTTGCCTACCTTACTACCTTGTTACCCTGTTAGGTCAGGATCGAATAACTGCTTAGCCTTGCTTAGACCTGTAGCGATCGGTGATATCTGGTCACCTACATTATAGGTGGTTACTGGAAGAATTTAGCTATGGAAAGAATGATATCCTGGAATTAACCATATGTGATGGATAATTGGAGACCGGACGGAAAAAGTTGAAGGCAACCAGACAGGGTTCTGGGGTGCTGTTAGTTTCCGTCTGTGTCGGTTAAGGACCGATCGTTGTTGGCCCTCGAGTCATGTTGAACTCATGCCTTACATTTAGCTGGCCGGATAAAGTACCTTCCGACCGCGAAGCTGGGAGATTTTTCGGGCCGAGTAGATTGCCCGCAGCGCACTGTGCCGGAGCAGGTGTGGTAGGACACGGGGGCGAGATGATAAGACCAAAGTGCAGTCGGTCGGCCCCCGGGTACATGTGGTTCATGGCAAACTCGAGATTCCTGGAAAGTTGACTCGGTGATCAATATCTCACTTTAGCGGGTGAGTGAGGTTTGTGTAAGGAATAAATCACTAGCTGGTTAGGAATCGATTCGAATCGCCATCGCTCCTGGATAGTGAGCACTTGACTCGAGTTACTGCATCATAGTAATTATTATGGAACAATGATGGTTATCTGGATGGTATGGGATATGCTAAATCTAAATTGGTAACTGGATGTTATTGATTAATCAAGTGATTGCTATAGTACAGGTGCTTACCTAGATGGATAGGCTATAATAAAGATGATGCAAAGTACTTAAAATGGTTTCTTCATGATAGCTTATGCTTTTCGCAAACAAGTCAGCTAGCCCACTAAAGAAAGCCTTGCATGATCCTTGGTGTCATTTGTTTTGGTTTCCGACGGGTAAGTCTGGCTGAGTACATTCGAGTACTCAGGGTTTATCCCACCTTGTTGCAGGTGATGTTCTCGACCTGTTGATGATGGTGGCTAACCACCGGTGGGCTCGGTGATTCTATACTTACTTCTCATCTATATGCTTTTGTCGGATGATGTCACTCTGCTAGCAATATATTTGGAACTTATATTAATGTAATCATTTGAAAGCTATGTTGTTTCCACTAAGCAGTTTTAAAACTCCAAACTTGTACTATTATTTGTTAACCCCTTTGTAATATTATTTCTGCTGCAACCCGATGTATGTGATGTGTATTTGCTTAATCACGCGATCTTGGTTGTGATATTGATTTACCGAGGTCTTTCGGGACACTCGGCGGACTACCGGGTTTATATGAGTGAAAGTATGGGTGTGTCAACGTGTTAGCGGGGACAACCGTACTTGATCTTGTATAAATTGGGCGGTTCTGTCACAGCAGGACCCCCGCCTGGGTTCCCACCTCTCCGATCAGATCGGGCCTTCACGTACCACTACACACGTCGACCCTGACCGCTGGCTCCGCCTGTACCAGCCGCTCCAACACCGCCTGATCCGGCTGCTCCTGCACCGGCCGACCCGCTACCCAAGGGCACCGTCGCTGTCATTCCAGTGACAAACCAGCACGCTATGAGCACGCGGTCGAAGAGCGGCTATCGGATGCCTGCCTCCTACCATGCCGCCCCCTCTCTATAGTGCCCAAGACCTTTCATAGCGCTCTCGCTGACCCCAATTGGCGAGCGGCTATGGAAGAAGAACACAATGCTCTCTTGCAGAATCACACTTGGGACCTCGTGCCTCGACCTCCTCGGGCAAACATCGTCACTGGCAAGTGGATTTTCTAGCACAAGTTTCAGTCTGATGGCTCCCTTGAGCGGTACAAGGCATGCTGGGTTGTTCGTGGCTTTACCCAGTGGCCTGGTGTTGATTTCGATGAGACGTTCAGTCCTATGGTGAAGCCCGCTACTATCCGCACGGTGCTCTCCTTGGCGCTCTCTCGCACCTGGACCATCCACCAACTAGATGTGAAGAATGCCTTCCTTCATGGCAATCTGTCAGAGGTTGTGTATTGCCAGCAGCCGTCCGGGTTCGAAGATCCAGCTCACCCGGACTTTGTCTGCCTTCTGAAGAAATCCCTTTACGGCCTGAAGCAGGCTCCTCGCGCATGGTACAGCCGGATGGCCTTGTTCCTGCTGTCTATTGGGTTTGTTGAAGCCAAGTCAGACACCTCACTTTTTATTTACCGGCGTGGATCAGATACAGCCTACCTGTTGCTCTATGTGGATGACATTGTCCTCACAGCTTCCTCACCCGGTCTCCTTCAGCGGATTATCTTAGCGCTTCAGCAGGAGTTCGCCATGAAAGACCTCGGTGCATTGCATCACTTCCTTGGTATGCAGGTTCAACGAAGTGGTGATGGCCTCTTCCTCTCACAACGACAGTATATGCTGGACATTCTGGAACGTACAGGAATGACAGAGTGCAAGCCATGCTCCACTCCAGTTGACACCAATCCGAAGGTTGCTGCAGCTGATGGGGCCCCTGTGTCTGATGCTACAGACTTCCGCAGCCTTGCTGGAGCTCTCCAGTACCTGACGTTCACCCGCCCAGACATTGCATATGCAGTTCAGCAGGTCTGCCTCCACATGCATGATCCTCGTGAGCCTCACCTTACTGCCCTGAAGAGGATTCTTCGCTACGTTCGAGGCACTATTCACCTTGGTCTTCTGCTGCGACCGTCTACTTCGACTGATCTTGTCGTCTACACCGACGCTGACTGGGCTGGTTGTCCGGACACTCGCAAGTCCACCTCAGACTATGCGGTGTTCCTTGGCGACAACCTTGTTTTCTGGTCCTCAAAGCGCCAGAACACAGTGTCAAGATCCAGTGCTGAAGCCGAGTATCGCGCGGTGGCCAACGGAGTTGCAGAGGCTACTTGGCTCCGCCAGCTACTTCTGGAGCTGCATGCCCCTCTACGACGCGCCACACTGGTGTATTGTGACAACATCGGTGCCGTCTACATGACCTCCAACCCGGTTCAGCATCAGCGCACCAAGCACATTGAGATCGATCTTCACTTCGTTCGGGAGCGAGTCACCGTTGGTGATCTTCGTGTTCTGCATGTTCCCACCTCTTCGCAATATGCAGATATCTTCACCAAAGGGCTGCCTACTTCAGTTTTCACGGAGTTTAGGTCCAGTCTAAACGTGCAGAGTGGCTGACGATTCGACTGCGGGGGCGTGTTAGAATAGGCGCCCTAATGGGCTAGCCTTGGGCCTGGCGCCTAGCCTGTTAGGCTGGCTGCCTTAGGGGTTAAGATAGATAGATTACATTGATAAGGCAAGGATCACTGTTGATTGGGTGTTTCTATAAACCCTATTGATACTTGCCTATATATTGTACCCTGTACTGCTGCTAATCTATCAATCAATTCCCGAGACCTATTCGCTCTCACATATATCAACCGGCAAGTCAACACTGCAGCTGGGAAAGACACATATTGTAGCAGCAGGAAGTGATAATTACGAACATAACTTGTGCAGTAGTAGTATTCTAACTATGCGTTTGTGCATTCATGTAAGCAAGGTTTGAACATCATATTCTCATCCTGTTTAGATGCAAACTGCTATTTTTTGGATGATAATCAATTAGACGATGTTGCTCCAAACAGGGTTGACGTGCTGTTGAGAATGAAACGGGATATAATGGCATCTTCATGTCCGACAGGGTGCCCTATTGGTTTATGATGGAATGTGATGTATACTCCCTGAGTCCTTAAATATAAGGTACTGGGGTATTTAAAATTTGTCCTAAATTATAAGTATTCTAGATGAATTAACCCTCCCTGAAGCATTATGTACCTACCATTAGTGTCTGCCACTAGGTTTAACATATGATTAGAACAAGATCTCTCCACAGAGGGTTAACATAGAGGGTTACATGTGTAATTTGTTTTACCCCATAATCTGTAATAAATTTTTTTAGGATACCTTATGTTTTAAGACAAGGGAGTAATGCAATC